>NC_056727.1:473836126-473936126 GCF_019279795.1 Protopterus annectens
GAATTTGAGGTAATGTCCAAGCTGGGCATGGAGACAAGCTCTTTAGGACTGGGTACCAGTGCTGGCGGGGCCAGTCTGGGGCAATCAGTATCAATTTTGGCTTCTCTTGTCTGACCATGAGGAGCACCTTGGGGAGGAGAGGCAGAGGAGGAAAAGCATATACTGTTATGTTTTTCCAGCTGAAAGACAGAGCATCCACTTTCCACGCTTGCTTGTGATAAGTCCTTGTGCAGAATCTCTGTAGTTGGCAGTTGTGAGGGAGAGGCAAATAGGTCTTTGTCCGGGCATCCCCAGTTCCTTGTTATCATGCTGAAGACTTGTGGACCCAATTTCCACTTGTGGGGATCCATTAGGTTTCTGCTTAGTTCATCTACCAGAGTATTTATCCTTCCTGGCAGGAATTGTGCTTGCAGATGTACTTGGTAAATCAGGGCTGTGTCCCACAAGTTCATGGCTAGTCTGCAGAGGGGGTAGGAATGCATGCTCCCCTGCTTGTTTATGTACCACATGACTGTAGTATTGTCCGTCTTTATCAGTAGTTGTCCTGGATGAAGTAGATCCTTGAAGGCTGTCAGGGCATTCTGAACAGCTAGCATCTCTTTTTGATTGATATGTAGATGCATTTGACTTGCGGACCATGTGCCCTGAATACATCTTCTTGCCATACGTGCCCCCCAGGCATAATCTGATGCATCTGTTGTCAATGTCTGCCTGGCTGTGGGTAAGGTGAATGGCTGTCCCGTGTTGAGGCGACAGGCTTTTGCCCACCATCGAAACTCTGTTGCAGGCAGGGAATGAGGGTAATTATTGTTTCCGGGCTGTGGCAATGTTGAGTCCAAACACTTTTTAGATACCATTGAAGTTTCCTCATATGCAGTCTTGCATATGGAATTAGCAGAATGCAGGATGCCATGAAGCCCAAAGCCTGCAGAATTTTTCTTGCAGATAACTGGGTCTTTGTTGCCAACATTTTGAAATAAGTAGGTCAGTTGTCTGTGTTTGCCTGGTGTGAGATAAGCCATCTGGGCAGTTGTATTTAAGCTTGCACCCAGGAAAATTATCTCGAGAGAGAGTACGAGTTTTGATTTCTTTTCGTTTAGTGTACCCCAGACCTGTTAGTAATCTTTTTACAAATGCCAGATGCTGTAGTAGGATGTCCTTGTTCTCTGCTTGAATAAGGCAGTCCTCCAAGTAAGGATATATTTGTATTCCTCTTTGTCTGCAAAATGCAATTATTGGTGCCAGGCATTTTGTGAAGACCCTGGGCGCAGTAGATAAGCCAAAGGGCAGTGCAGAGAATTGGTAGTGCATTGAGCCAGCTATAAATCTGAGGTATCTTCTGCAGGACTGTCTGATTGGGACATGCAGGTATGCCTCTTTTAGATCTAAAGTCACAAGCCAAGCCTTCTTGCCCAGCATGGGCAGAAGCTGCTGCAGAGTTAACATTTTGAATTTTGGAATATCCAGGAATGTGTTTAGGATAGACAGGTCCAGTATTGGTCCTCCAGGCTTTGTCCTTTCTGGGTACCAAGAATAGCCTTGAATAAAATCCTTGCCCCTGCTCTTGCTGTGGTACTTGCTGAATGGCTCTCATGTCCATGAGGGATGAAACTTGTTTTTGTGCCTCTGCCCACTGATTGTGTGGCAGGTCTGGCATACCGTTTGGCCTTGGCAGGGTGTGAAAGTGGAACTTGTAGCCTTGAGATACGATATTTAAGACCCATTTGTCATGGGTGATCATGTGCCAATTTTGTGAAAAAAGTGCTAGTTTCCCCCCCCCAAAGTAGCTGCCAGAAGATAAGTGCTTGGTGCTGGCAAGGGGAAGCCATTGAGACTTGTTTCCTGTATGGCTGTGATTTTTCCTCTCCACTTCTGGAGGTAGAAGCACCCCATTGTTTAGGCCTGTATGAGCCTTGGGGCTGCGATCTGCTTCTGGGGCGTCTGTATCTGCCTCTTTGTGGCCTGTCTGACACTGGAAAGGACCAATTCTTTGTAGGCCAGTTCCTGCTAAATCTGGGAGGCTGTACCTGTAAGAAATCCTTCACTGTTTGCATAGATTTAGCTTTCCTCCATTTTCTTCAACACCTCTTCTGCTTTAACACCAAACAAGGTATCATGTTGTAAAGGTATCATGTTGTAATGGAGCATCTAATAGTTTTGCTTCAACATGATCTGGTAGATTCTGTTCTTTTAACCAGGCATGCCTCCTAATGACAGAACCTGTAACTACGGCCCTGCAGGAGGCTTCTAGAGAATCAAAACCACATTGCAAAGTATGCTTTCTCACTTGTTCAGCTGCATGCAATAAATCCTGCATTTCTTTGTTTTCTGCACATTCTGAATTTGTCAACATTTTATGTTTAAGCAGTGACATAGGATATTGCTGATATTTAAGCATATAAAACTGACAATTTAAAGCTGTCACAGCCAAGATAGCAGAAGTATAAATCTTTTTCCCCCATCTGTCCAGGGCCCTTGAATCCCTATCAGAGGGGATAGGGTTTTTTGCAGTGGAAGCCTTGACCCCCTTGGGACCCTGATAAATAGTTTCTGGGTCAGCAGCAGGGTTTTTGTAAAGAAATTTATGTGACTCAGGAACCCTGTAGTATCTGTCTGGCTTAATAGGAGCTGGTGGTAAAGAGTCAGGAGACAAACCAGACTCTGAAAATACATCTTCTACAATGTCTAAAACAGGAGGAATAGCAAGGGGCCTGTGCTGAGGTAATAAAAGGAAGTCTCTGAGCCTTTTCTTGGATTCTGAGTAATCTTGGCTCTCCCAGTGGAAATGCTCCTTCATAGTATGCAGGGTCTCCCCAAAAGAATAATCCTCAGGAGGAGAGGCTGAAGGGATAGATTCTTCAGCATCAGAATCCTCATAGGGAGGAAGGGAATATTCCTGTTCAGAAGAGGAATCAGAGGAAATGGAAACCTGATCTGAAGATTCATATTCTATCTCTTGCCTAGGCCTCTTATTAGGAGGGGGATGGGAACCCCTGATCAAAGTAATTAGGTCTTCGGTCATTTTAAGCATCTGTTTTTTAGGCATAGAGGCCTGTCCAGGAGAATGCTGTACTTGTTTCTTTGTCTTTAGAGCTGCTTTAGTCTTTGCCTTTGAAGCTGAAGTTGGTTTTACATACAACTGCGTAAGGTCTGAAAACACCCTCAGAAGCCGATGCCTGCTCAACGGCTCCCGACCCATCTGAGGGAATAGTTTCAGAGTGTCCAATACCTTGAGTTTCCAACGGCCTTGTCGGCTCCACGTGGGAGTCGGAAGCGGCCTGTGGCTCTGAGATAGCGGGCGTCAGGGGCTGCGAAAGTGCCTCACTGAGAACCGGCGACAGGCCTAACGGAAGCCTCGTCGTCGGTTTTGGACCTCAGATGCCTATCCTTTTCCTTTTCTTTGCGCTTTTTATAAACTCCAGTGGTCGGCTGTTCAGACGGCATTATATAATTGAATCTTCTGCCAAAGTAATGAAATGCAAAATTGTACCGACGCTTAATAGTGCGTTGGTTAAATCTAGCACAAAACCGACAACTAGCAACGTCGTGGTCAGGGCCTAGGCAAGGAATACAGTAAGAATGAAAATCCTTATGAGGTATTTGCCTCCCACAAGAAATACAATTAACTTTTTCTGACATCGGTCTGGAGCAAGAAAAAAGTTTCACCAACGGGGTACTTCGCTTTAATGAAGACTTCGGATCTGAAATTCGAATTTGAAAATCTCAGGAGTTGGCCGACCTGCACTTGTGAACTGCTTTTGCTTCGGGCACCGCGCGGCAAGAAAGACTAAAGAAAATGGCATCGGCTGCATCTTTTATACCCCTGGCGCACTGACATCAGGGAGGAGGCGACAGCAACCGATGCCGGACCTAGACTTTGGAACTCGGGCTGACTGCGGGTTGCCTGCCAGCAGGATAACCCAATTGTAATGACTGCAACAGTGAAACACGATGAACATCTTAACAGATATGACTTAAACATATTTACAACCCCCTCTAGTAGGTACTCACAATATACAGTGTGTAATAGTATATAAAAAAAAGAAGTTATGTACTCACCATAACGTTCCATCTGAGTAGTTGTACTTCACTTGTCTTCAACCTGTGGGAATACGGATCTGTGTCGGATCTGAACCGGCAAAGATTACAAACATTAGCTCTGAGCTCCAAACTCCTCCCCTTACCCATAATCCACCTCCCTTGTCTTCCATCCCCAGATCGAGTTTGCTGAACTTACTCTTCAAACCCGACCTAATAACAAACTTGTGACCTATATAATAACAGCCCGCAGGCTGAACATGCGCCAAAGGTCCAGGGGAAGGGGGAGAGATGGTTGAAGACAAATGAAGTACAACTACTCACATGGAATGTTATGGTGAGGACATAACTTCTTTATTTGAAGTAGTTTACGTAATTTGATCTTCAACCTGTGGGACAGAGTCCCCAGCTACTAAACTCCTGGGTGGCCCTCATGGAAGGATATTCCTGAGTACCATGGAGCCAAAGGATGCTCTCCTTCTAGATGTCAAATCCAATTTATAATGGGAGATACACGTATGAGAGGAGGACCAAGTATAGCTGCTGAGCAAATGTCATCTAAAGATACAGTAGACCAGAAAGCTGCAGCTGTAGCCATGGACTTTGTGGAATGAGCTTTAACCTGAACTGGAGGAGACAAGCCTCAGGTGAGCTGCTATCACTGCCATCACTTTGGCAAATACCCTAGGGGCTGTGGTGAGACCAAAGGGTAGGACTCGAAATTGGCTCCTTGCCTTCGTCATTGTAGACCTGCAGGATGCATGAAGAAATCCAACTAACTATCGTGACATTGGAAATCGGTTTGCTCAAAAAGGGTCTATAGAACAAGACAAACAATTGATCAGATTTTACGGAAATTTTTTGTCCTGTGTAAATAAAATCGTAACTGTCTGTGAACATCCAACATGTGTAGTTTGCATTCCATTTTGTTGGTAAAATTGGGAAACAACACAGGCAAATGTACAGTCTGACTGATATTGACTGGTGATCCCAATTTAGGAAGAAAGGATCGATTGGTGCCGGAAGCGGAGGAACCTCCTGGAGCTTCTGTGCATCTTTAACTGATAGCAAGCATCCTGGAGATCTAACGAGCACATCCAGTCGCTCTCTTGCAGGTATGGCATGATGGACTGTAGAGTGACCATCCAGAACTTTTCTATGACAACTGACAGGTTCAGGATGGAGAGGTCCAGAATGGGCCTTAAGTCCCCCGTTTTCTTTGGCACCAAAAAGAACCTGGATTAGAAGGCCTATCCGGACTGATCTGGGGGGACTGTTTCAATGGCTCGTTTTTCTAGCAGCTTGGAAATTTCCTGTGCTGCTGCCTCCCTTTGCGTGGGTAGAGATTCAGAGACACTATGCCATCGCAAATCGGGGCAAACTAAATCTGGGAATGGAAGACAAGGGAGGTGGATTATGGGTAAGGGAAAGAGTCTGGAGCTCGGAGAGGATGCTTGTAATCTTTGCTGGTTCGGATCCGTATTCCTACAGGTTGAAGATCAAATGAAGTAAACTACTTCAGATCAACAGGTTGCAGAAAGCTACTATAAGCAAGAGATGCGTACAATATTAATTTAAATAAGGCATTGAATAAGTAGGGATTAATCAGAGATAGTACAGGGGACAACGCCAGTGCTCTTAAAAATACTGTTTGCTGCCTTTTTTGAAGAGACTTGAAGGGTCAAGGGTAAGGTTAGATGGAAGTGAATTCCAAGTTTTACCACTGAAGTTGGCAAACAGGTAGTCGCCGGCTGAGTTAATGGCTTTGTGGGTTTGGACCAGCAGTTTATTGAATGATGGTAGTTGCCTTGAATTATTATATGGCTTTATGATATTTTTGAGTGCTGGAGTTTTTTCAGAGTGGTACAGAATTTTGTGTGCTACTAAGTAGGCTAGGCAGTTCTAGCCACCCGAGAAGACAGAGGTTTTGACAGTGATGTGTCCTGTATGTTGAGCCTATGACAAGTCTAGCAATATTGTTGTAACAGTGAGACAGCATACTAAGTTCAGTTTTGCTCAAATTGGAGAGCATGGGGAGGCATATAGAAGGGTAGAGAAAAGGTGTGAGTGGGCGATTGCAGTCCTAGCTAATGGAGTTAGAAAAGGTTTGCTTCTATATAATGAGCCAAGCTTCTTATTAATGTTTTTTATAGTTTTATTGATATGCAGATCAAATTTGAGATTGTCCACTATTACTCCTAAAAGCTTAGGATGGTCATCATGAGAGATAGAGGTACTGTTGTTGGATGTTAGTGAGAAGGAAAATGGGGTGGATCTACTGGTGGGGGTAGAGAGGAGTACAGTTTTGTTGGGATTTAACAAGCGATGGTGATTAGAGAGTCAAGTTTCAACTGTGTTAAATGTGTTTTGTGTTAAGGTTTTCAGATCTAAAGGGGAGGAGGCCGTACAGATAAGGGTAGAATTGTCTGCATATTGAATGCAAGTTGCATCAGGAATGGCAGTATGAAGATTGTTGATGAAGATAGAAAAGAGTAGAGGACCTAGAATAGAGCCCTGAGAGACACCAAGGGTGAGAGGTAGCAGGGTGGTCAGTTTATCCTGCCATAACACAGCCTGTTGTCTGCCATTCAGATAGGATAGGAACCACCGAATAAGCATGGTTATCTAGGGAGATGGATTTTAGAGAATGGATGAGTAATTTGTGGTTGACCACATCAAAGGCCATTGACAGGTCTAGAAATAGGTCTGAAGATAGCCTGTTGTTGTTCCTATTTTGGAATATGGTATTTGTAAAAGAAAGGAGGATGGAGGTGGTGCTGTGATGTGGCCTAAAGCCATGCTGAGAGTTGGCAAGCAGACCGTTCTGAATGAGATAGTCCATAAGCTGCCTATGAACGCACTTTTCCATTAATTTGGCTAGTGGTGAGAGAATGGCAATGAGTCTGTAGTTGGACAGTTCTGTTGAACTTTCACCCTTGTGGAGTGGGATAACATGGGATATTTTCCAGATTGAGGGGATAGTTCCATCAGTTAGTGTTCTACTGATTAGGAATATACCTAACCAAACCCTTCTAAGCAAAGATCCAAAACCTTCAAGACTTTGTTGCATACTTGGGAGACTACAAACATATCCCCCCATCGTGTCTTTGTGAACTGCTTATCCAATCTCTCTTCCCAACCCTTTCTAACCTCCTCTGATTGATTTTTATAGTTATTGTGCTATATTCTACATGCTCTACTTATTATTCCTTTTTTAACAGCAGTTTCTGTTCTGGATTCTACTAAAAACTCTACCAGTGCTGGTCTTTCGCTTAGGATCCCCCTATTTCTTTCTTTGCCTATACGCTGATATCAATCCTTAACAGGGAAGGCAATCTCTATCCTGCAGTCCAAATAAATTCTTGGCCACTTCCCATTCTATTACCTTTCCTTCTATGAATATTTGCTCCTAATACACCTTGGTTCCTTTATCAGTTTTCTCCAATAAATTCCAGCCCCTTTTTGCTTATCTGTGTCTATCCCTAATTGCAGTCGTCCCTATCAGCAGAATCTCCATTCCCATGTTGGCTTAGTTCTTAGAATACTTTCTGCTACTAGGTTATTGTTATTCTCCTTAACGATCTGCAAGCAAAATCCCAGTCTATCCTTGTTTCTTGAGTTTCCTCCTGTTTCATCATCATCCCTTTCCCACTTTGAATTATAGGTTTCTGCTTCTGCTATGTATAGGAGCCTTAATGTGTAGCTCTGAAATACCCCTTCAAATTTGGTAATCCCAAAATGACTTGTTCAATTGGAAGAATCGGCGTACCCCACTTGACTAGTGCCATCTTCCCCTCCCAGATAAAATCCTTCAGCTCTTTATTAATTGCTACTCATAAATTCTCCTCTGATTGGCAAAAATATGTCTGGCCTGTATAAAAAACTAAATGGACCTAAAAACACTAACTCCATGTATTTTGATATCCATATCCATATAACAGAGCTTCCAATTTCTCAGCTTTTGCATTACCTTTTGTTTAGTCTCTTCCCGCATATCCTTAGCTGCCACACCAGAATTCTTTTTAATCCATACTCCTAAATACGTCACTTTATCATGTCCAAATAAATATGGACATTGCTGAACCAATTCATGTCTGGGTACCTAATTTACAGCTAATGTCTTTGTTTTAGCTTCATTAATTTTGTATCCCGAAAAGATACAAAACTGCCTCAAAATGTTCCACAACACTGAAATGGCCTTTTCTGGTTTTATCAGGTATAAAACATCATCTGTAAATACAGCCAGCTTTTCTTGACTACCATATCAATTACATCCTTGAATTTCTGAGTCTCTTCTCTCCCAATGGTTCTAAATATAGAGCAAATAACAAAGGGGAAAGAGGAAACCCCTGCCTGGTTCCTCTGCTCAAAACAGAAATTATCAGAGAGGAAACCACCCACATTAATTTTCACTTCGGATTCCTTGTATATCCTCCTAATCAACCTTATAATTTTATCAGGAATGCAAATGCTTCCATTACCTTGCTCAAAGTCCCAGCTTACTCTGTCAAATGCTTTTTGTGCATCAAGACCTAGCAACAAGTGGTATTTTCTTACATTCAGCTTCCCTCTCATCATCAATGTTATGTTAATGTTGTCAAATGTCTGTCTCCCCATCCATAAAACCACACTGATCCATGTTTATCAATTTTGGCATCGTCTTTGTCATTTGTTTAGCCATTATAGGCAAACACTTTATAATCATGGTTTAGAATTGAAATGGGTCTGTATGAGGCTGGATATGATGAGTCTTTACCCTCTTTAGTTATTACAGCCACCACCGCTTTCTTCCAGGAAGTTGGTACTTTTCTTCTTAAAATACTGTTAAACAAAACCTTCCAGCTCTTAACCATTTTTCCCTCCTAGCTTCCAAACCTCCACAGGGATACCATCTATTCCTGGGGACTTTCCTGTTGACTGTTTATACATCACCATTTTTATCTCATCTCCTCCTGTCCTATTAGTAATTGAGCCTCATCTGCCTCTAATTCTGGCATATTTCATTCTTTCATTAACATTTCCATTTGTACGTTTTCTTGATCTCCATACTTCTCTGCTTTATATGGACTCATAAAATTTCTGAAATATTTCTAGTACCTCTACAGGATCTCTTATCTTCCTTGAATAGGCTCCCTAAGCTTGGTGACAACCCTTTTTACGTTCTGTTGCATGAGCCGTTGCACTAAACGTTTTTGTGCTCTGGCAATATTATCAAAAACAGTTGCTTAACAGCAATCTTTTTAAACTCATGCATATTATCTAGGTAATCCTTTATTTTCTGCTTAGCGCTCTGCAATTGCTCCTCTTCTTGTTCTGTAAGATTCCCAGCTTGTATTTATTGTTGATCAATGTTTTCATATTATGTCTAATCTGGTACAATTATTTAAACTATAGTTGTTTTTTGTATTATTTTAAAGACTGCAAAATTATTGCTCTTAAAATGTTCTGCAATACTTACCTTTTCTCCCCAAGCCTCTGCTAAAAACAGGCTCCTACCAAGTCAGACTTCACGGTAATCAAATGCCAATAAATTAATAAATGTCTGGCGTGGTTTAGTGAGCAACCATACTATCTTAGTGTATGGTTTGATGCCATGATATATGCTGTCAGAGGCCACGCATGTCCCTGAATGTTGAGGGAACAGAAACTGGGGTGGAAAGACAGAGAACCCCAATCACAGACTTAAGGAGGGACCTTCACCAATTTGCAGATACTTTAGAAACATGTCTATTATATTCTAAGTGTTTCTTAAACTTGGCTAACTGCAAATTCTTCAAATGGTTATGCTGTCAGAGGAAAGAATGACACTATGAAAAAGTAAACAGTCCAAAAGGCTCAATTCTGATAGAGGTAAAAGAGTTGCTGATTTATGTAGCTCAAGAAATGGTACTGATATTAATGAGGTTATTATGTGGACCAGTGTCAAAGTGGAAGGCAATGCAAGCTTTAATGAATATAGGGCACACACTACTTGTTAATATGTTCACCAAGACATTCAATAGAAAACACAAACACTGCAGATATATTCCTAGCCTCCACGAGTCCATTACTTTGACAGTCTTCTAGAAAAAGAGCTGCATCACGTGGCATGCAATTTCACATATAAACATTTATCATGTTAATAATTATTTATAATATTTATTCAATTTATTGATCTGTTTGGAATTAAACTTTAAATTAAGATAAATATTTATTTATACATCAATTAACTGGTTTAAGATGTGCGCAGTGATTGGTCCTTGATTGTTGTTTGGGGCCAAATTCAGTATTTATATGGAATACAGGAAGTTCATAAGTTTATTTTATGATGAAGTTCCAGAAAGAATAATAAAGGAACGAAAGTGCTAATTTTTGGTGTGCCTTATTGCCGATGGCATCAGGATGCTACATCCATTTTATTTTTAATTAGTGTGTTTTTGAATTTAGTGAACACGAGTTTTAGTTTGGTTCACATATAAACATATTTAAAGATATTAAACCCCATATACTGCAATTTGGTTACGAAACACACTTGCTTTATATTTACTCTATGAGGCAGCATGCCCTAGGTTATGCTAATATAATTATCTTTTAATTTCAGACAAGAGCTTTGTTTGTTTACATCAATAAATGCAATTTTCATTTTTTTGCTCTGGGTATATGGTCTTTTTTTTTTTTGAACAGCTCTTGCTCCACTGCAACTTCTTTATTTATTTGCATTTATTTACCGGGAAATTCCAACTGGACACGGGTCCTTTTTCAGTGGAGGCCCAGGGAGAAATGTTCCACAGAACAATAAATGAGCAGCAGAGTACATGTAGAACAATTGAACATACATACAATAGCAAATACATACTGCGGCAAACATTAACTATACATACAATATGAAACATAGTAATGAACAGATATACCAATATCTAGCTAAAGGCTAGGAATAAAGGTAGGATGTATATACAAATAGTACCAAGTTCAAACAGATACTGTTCTAAACTCATATACCTAAATTTTATATACAAATATTGCACTAAACTCAAACAGATATAAAGCAGAAGCTCCACACAAAGGTGGAACAAGCTAGAAGGGCTAATGGAATGGAAGGGAGAGACAGAGGAGTAAGAGAGGAGACTGAGTGAGTAGTATATGTGGTAGTGAGTGGATGCTAGGTGTAAGTCAGTTGGATATGTATTTGGAGTTGAGATGAAGTGTAGTAGTTAAGCATGTTATAACAGGTCTGAGAGATTGAGTAAGGAGGGAAGTGGAGGGTAAAGGATGAGCCAGAGCCTGCAGAGGAAGGAATTAAATTATCAGATGGTGTGAGGCAGGGTGGCTAGTGGAGGGGAGAGGAAGGGGAGGTAAAAGGAGGATTACTAGTTGGGACTGGTGCATGGGCATAACCAGAGACTTTTAAGTGAGTTTTTAGTGCAGTCTTGATGTGATTGTAAGAAGGTAGTGTTGTTATGGGGGGGGGGGGGTTGTTCTATAATCTGGATATGATACAAGAGAATAGTGCTTCTCCCGCTGAGTTCTTGAGTTTGCTCACTAGAAGTAGATTTTTGTCACTGAGGCGTAGAGGTCTAGCGGAGCAGTAGGGCTGGAGAAGGTTTTGAAGGGATGGGACTTTAAGATGGTGGTTTACTAACTTGTGGACAAGGGAGAGTTGATTCAGGTGAAGTTGAGGGAGTTCAAGTCAGTCAAGTTCTCTTAAGTGAGATACAGTGGTGGCTGCGATAAGATGCACCAGTGGCAAACTTAGCAATTTTACTGTAGCAAGCCTTGAGCTTGTTTAGGTCTGTTTGTCTAAGGTAGGTAAGTATAGGAGAGGCATAGAGTAAAGTGGAGATTAGGTGGGAACTGGCAGCACAAATTCTGTCTTGGTGAGGAATTGTTTGTTTCTGTACAATACACCTAGTTTTTTCTGAACCTTTTTTTATGGTAAAAGGATGTGAGTGTCAAATCTGAGATCATTATCAATCTCAACATCAAGTAGTCTGGTGTGTTCTGTTGGGGAGATGACAGTATTGTCTTTGGCTAGAATATTTAAAGTGGGGGATAATTGGGTTAGATTTAGTGGACTGGAAGATAAGTTTAGTCTTGCTCAGACTGAGTAACAACTGGGCATTAGATAACCAGTTTTCTACAGATGAAAAGGATTCCTGTGTGATCTTGTGAAGTTCAGGTACAGTTGGGGCTAAGCAGATGAGGGTGGAGTCATCTGCATACTGTATAAGAGAAGCATGCTTGGTGGCTGTGACTAGATCACTGGTGAACAGTGAGAAGAGTAGGGGACCAAGGATGGAGCCTTGGGGAACACAGAGTGTTACAGGAAGTCAAGGAGATAGGTCAATATGCCTGACAAATGATTGTTGTCGGCCAGTTAGACAGCTGTGATACCAAACACTAGCTGATTGGGAAAAGGATAGGCTAGTGAGAACAGAGATTAGTAGTTTGTGTGAGACCATGTCAAAAGCCTTGGATAGATGCAGAAATATAGTAGAGTAGATCAGGCCATTATTTTTATGATGAAGGATAGCATTAGTATAAGAGAGCAAGGCGGTAGTAGTGCTGTGGTATGGCCTGAAGCCATGCTGGGTTCTGGAGAGGAGGTTATTAGCTAAGAGGCAGTCTAAGACTTGAGAACGGATGCACTTCTCAAGCATCTTGGAAAGTGGAGAAAGGATGGCTATGGGACAGTAAAGTACAGTTTTGTACCTACCATAAATGTAGATGTTCAAGTGTAGACACTGCTGCAGTCATTACACTTGGGTTATCCTGCCGTCAGGCGGTTCCCCAGCCGGCCCGAGTTCCAAAGTCTTGGTCCGGCGTCAGTTGCTGTCGCCTCCTCCCTGACGTCAGTGCGACAGGGGTATACAAGATGCAGCTGACGCCATTTTCTTCAGTTTTTCTTGCCCCAGATGTCAGGTGCCCCCAAATAGGTAGGCAATTTAAATTGTTAATAAAACATACATAAGAAATGCAAACAACATACTTTCAGCTACCAGCAATTACTCCCCATAGGTAGTAAAAGGTAGAGGAACTAAGTACGTACTAGCGAGTAAGAGGGGAAGGAGGGAGGGTGACCTGGACTGCAGCAGTGTCTACACTCGAACATCAACATTTATGGTAGGTACAAAACTGTACTATGTTCATCGTGTGACACTGCTGCAGTCATTACACTTGGGTAGAATCCCAAAGCTGAGGTAGGGTGGTTGGTTCTATAAGGCATTAGGGGTGGCTATAAGGCCCTGCAGCACTGCAGAGATGAAGCCAGCTCTGGATTTAGAGTATAGAGGCAGATGGTAATGCTTGGTGAAGGTATGCACCGAACTCCATGTTGCTGCTTCCAAAATATCCTTGGTAGGTACTCCTCTGAGGTAGGCAGTTGAAGTGGCTGTTGCCCTGGTGGAGTGAGATCTAATGCTGTTAGGCACAGGTTTTCCATGGTGCGTATAGCAGAAACGTATGCAATGTCCTATCCATTTGGAAATAGTCTGTTTTGAAATAGCTTTTCCCAGTGCTGCTGCAGCATATGCTACCAATAATTACTCAGATTTTCTGAAAGCTTTGGTTTTGTCCAAGTAGAAGCGTAACTGCCTGTGAATGCCCAATGAATGCAGTAGTCTTTCCCCTTTATTCTGTGGTTTTGGATAAAAAGTAGGCAAGTGAATGGTTTGGTTTAGAGAGACACTTGAAACCACCTTAGGCATAAATGTAGGGTTAGTTCTTAAGGACACCCTGTCCTGGTGGAAAATGAGGAAAGGTTCCACTGCCATTAGTGCCTGTAATTCTGAAACTCTTCTTGCAGAAGTTATTGCCAGGAGCAGAGCAGTTTTCCAAGAAATGTATTTTAATTCTGCTGTGCTAGCTGGTTCAAAAGGAGGTAAAGTTAATTTTTCCAAAACAAAGTTGAGGTCCCAAGTTGGAGTAGGTGCTCTACAGGGCGGTCTTATGTTTTTAGCCCCTCTGAGGTACTGTTTTAGCAAAGGATTAGAGAAAATTGGTGGATCCGTGTTGTAATGTGCAGAGATGGCACAGGCGTGGATCTTGATGGATGAAAAGGAGAGGCTTTTGTCCAGCATCTCAGTCAAATATTGTAGTATCTGAGGAATGTTTGGCACAAGAGGATCAAGGCCGTGAGCCTGGTTCCAGGCACAGAATCTCTTCCATTTATCCGAGTAAGCTTTCCTGGTACTAGGCCTTCTGGCCTCCAGAATGACATCCATAACTGCTTTGCAGAGAGGCATTGCTTGCGTGGCTAGGGAATCTTCCATGCAGCTAGGTTTAGTGTCTTTAGCTGGCTGTGGAGTAACTGATTGTTGTGCTGAGATAGCAGATGTGGTATTTGAGGCAAAATCCAGGGTGGTCCTTGTGCTAAGTTTTTTAAGATTGGGTACCAGTGCTGGCGTGGCCAGTCTGGTGCAATCAGGATCATTTTTGGCTCTTCTTGCCTGGCTTTTATGAGTACCTTTGGGAGAAGAGGCAGTGGTGGAAAAGCATATACTTGTAGGTTTGTCCAGCTGAATGAGAGGGCATCCACTTTCCATGCTTGCGGATGGTAACTCCTTGTGCAGAATTTCTTTAGCTGGCAATTCATTGGGGAGGCAAACAGATCTATGTCCGGGCTCCACCATTTCTTTGTTATCATTCTGAATATTTGAGGATTCAATTCCCATTCATGGGGATCCATGTCATTTCTGCTTAAGTCGTCTGCCAGTGTGTTTTTCTCTCCTGGCAGGAACTGTGCTTGTAGATAAACTTGATAGTTTATAGCTGTGTTCCACAAGGTCATGGCTTGTCTGCAGAGGGGGTAGGAGTGAGTGCCCCCTTGCTTGTTTATGTACCACAACTGTGGTGTTGTCTGTCTTTAGTAGTAGTTGTCCTGGATGTAACAGGTCCTTGAAAGCTATAAGGGCATTTTGTACAGCTAGCATCTCTTTTTGATTGATGTGAAGATGCCTTTGTTCTGCGGGCCACTTGCCCTGAATACATTTTCCTGCCATGTGTGCACCCCAGGCGTAATCCAATGCATCTGTTGTCAGTGTTTGCCTGGCTGTGGGTTGAGTGAAAGGCTGTCCCTCGTTGAGGTGACAAGCTTGAGCCCACCATCGAAACTCCTGTTGAAGGCAAAGTATTAGTGGTATAACTGTTTCCAAACTTTGACAGTGTTGAGACCATACATTCTTTAGGTACCATTTTAGTTTCCTCATATGCAGTCTGGCATATGGAATTAGTAGTATGCAAGATGCCATGAAGCCCAAGGCCTGCAGAAGTTTTCTTGCAGGGAGTTGGGTCTTTGCTGCCATCAATTGAAAATATTGTGTCAGTTGTCCTTGCTTGTATGGCGTGAGATAAGCCATCTGGGCCGTTGTGTTCAAGCTGGCACCCAGGAATATTATCTCTTGTGAGGGCACTAGTTTTGATTTCTTTTCGTTTACTGTGTACCCCAGGCAACTTAATAACTTTTTTACAAACGCCAGATGCTGTAGAAGAATGTCCTTGCTCTCTGCTTGAATCAGGCAGTCGTCCAGGTATGGGTAAATTTGAATTCCTTTCTGTCTGCAAAATGCAATTACTGGTGCCAGGCACTTTGTGAAGACCCTGGGCGCAGTAGATAATCCAAAGGGCAGTGCAGAGAATTGATAGTGCATTGGACCAGCTAAGAACCTGAGGTATCTTCTGCAGTTTTGTCTGATAGGGACATGCAGGTATGCCTCCTTGAGGTCCAAAGTCATGAGCCAAGCTTGCTTGCCCAGCATGGGAAGAACCTGCTGTAATGTCAACATTTTGTATTTCGGAACATCCAGGTAAGTGTTTAGTGAAGAAAGATCCAGAATGGGCCTCCAGGCTTTGTCTTTTCTGGGAACCAGAAAGAGTCTTGAGTAAAATCCTTGCCCTTGTTCCTGTGGTGGTACCTTTTGAATAGCTCCCATGTTCATGAGTGCCATAATTTGTTTTTGGGCCTCTCCCATTGATTTAGTGGCAGATTTGGCATTCCTTTTAATCTTGGCAGAGTGTGAAAGTGGAACCTGTAACCTTTTGAAATAATATTGAGAACCCATTTGTCTTGGGTGATCATATGCCAATTGTGATAAAAAAGTGCCAGTTTTCCTCCCAAAGGGGCTGCCAAGAGTGAGTTGTTTGGCAGCTGGAGTGGGAAGTCATTGGGGCTGTTTTTATATGGTTGGTGCCTGTCTTTCCCCTTCTTTCTGGCCTGATGCACCCCATTGTCAAGGCCTGTAATGACCTTATGGTTGACCTCTACCTCTTGGCCGTCTGTATCTGCCCCTTTGAGGTCTGTCATTAACTGGAAAGGACCAATTCTTTGTTGGCCAGTTTCTACTAAATCGAGGAGGCTGAACCTGTAAGAAATCCTTCACTGTTTGCATAGATTTTGCCTTGTCCTCCATTTTCTTTAATACCTCTTCTGCCTTAACTCCAAATAAAACATCCTGCTGTAAAGGTGCATCCAGTAATTTAGCTTTAACATGATCTGGTAACGTATGTTCTTTTAACCATGCATGTCTTCTAATGACAGAGCCTGTAACTGCTGCTCTGCATGAGGCCTCTAAAGAATCAAAACCACATTGCAAAGTATGCTTTCCCACTTGTTCAGCGGCATGCAATAAATCCTGCATTTCTTTAAAATTAGGAGGATCTGTATCTGGAAGCATTTTTTGTTTCAACTGAGACATCAAAAATTGCTGATATTTTAGCATGTGAAACTGGCAATTTAAGGCTCTCATTGCTAAAGTTGCAGATGTATATACTTTCTTTCCCCATCTGTCTAGTGCTCTGGAATCTCTGTCAGAGGGAACTGGGTTCTTTGCTGATGAGGCCTTAACCCCTTTTGGTCCCCGAGAAATAGTTTCAGGATCAGCAACAGGGCTTTTATACAGAAATTTGTGTGAGTCAGGGACTCAGTAATATCTGTCCGGTTTAAGTGGAGCTGGAGATAAGGAATCAGGATTTAAGCTGGATTCAGTGTACACATCATCCACAATATCTAGCACTGGCAGAATAGCCAGGGGTCTGTGTTGAGGTAATAATAGGAAGTCTCTGAGCCTTTTCTTGGATTCTGAATAATCCTGGCCTTCCCACAGGGAATGCTCCCTCATGGTATGTAAGGTTTCCCCAAAGGAGTAGTCCTCAGGCGGAGAGGCTGATGGAATAGATTCCTCAGCATCAGAATCCTCCATAAGGGGGTAAAGAATATCCCAGGTCTGAGGATGAATCTGAGGAAATGGACCCCTGGTCAGATGAATCATAATCTGCATCCTGTCTAGGCCTTTTATCGGGTGGGGGATGGGAACCCCTGATCAGTCAGAGTGATTAGGTCTTCGGCCATTTTGAGCATTTGTTTCTTAGGCATGGAGGCCTGTCCTGGAGAATGCTGTACTTGTTTCTTAGTTTTTAAAGGGGGCTTTGACTTAGAAGAGGGTTTAATGCTTAGCTGAGTAGGTCTGAAGACACCCTCTGAAGCTGCGGGTAAGCTCAGGTACTCCGGATCCCTCTGCAGGATCGGTTTTGGTCTGCTGAAAAGCTAGTGCGTTCGAAGGCCCAGCCATCTCCACGTGGGGTCAGGGGTGGCCTGTGGTTCTGCAGAAGCGGTAGTCAGGGGCTGCGAAGACGCCTCACTGAAAACCGGAAAACCGGTGACTGGCCTTGAAGAGGCTTCGTCGTCAGTTTTGGGCCTCGGATGCCTGTCCTTGTCTTTGCGCTTTTTATGAATACCGGTCGTCGAAAGTTCCGACGGCATGGTATAGTTAAATTTTCTGCCAAAGTAATGTCAGGCAAAATCAAACCGACGTTTAATAGTGCGCTTATTAAACCTAGCACAAAACCGACAACCAGTAACGTCGTGGTCTGGGCCTAGGCATGGGATACAATAAGAATGGAAATCCTTATGAGGTATTTGCTTCCCACAAGAAATACAGTTATTAACTTCTACTGACATCGGTCTGAGGCAAGAAAAAGTTTCCCCAATGGGGTACTTAGCTTTGTAGAAGACTTCGGTTCTGGATTCGTAATGAAAATCTCAGGAGTTGGCCGACCGGCACTTGCAAACTGCTTTTGCTTCGGGCACCGCACAGCAAGAAAGACTGAAGAAAATGGCGTCGGCTGTATCTTATATACCTCTGTCGCACCGACGTCAGGGAGGAGGCGGCAGCAACCGATACCGGACCAAGACTTTGGAACTCAGGCCGGCTGGGGAACCACCTGACGGCAGGATAACCCAAGTGTAATGACTGCAGCAGTGTCACACGATGAACATCTGGAAAGTTCAGTGGAGGAGACACCTTTACGAAACAGAATGATGTGGGATATTTTCCACAGTGTGGAGACAGCTTTCTGATGAGGACAGATTAATTAAGACAGCGACTGGTTAAGCTAGGGCTTGTGTTGCTATTTTTAGGTATTCAGAGGGGAGATTTTCAGCTGCACGTTTTGTAGGCTTAAGTTTCAACAGAAGTTTTTTTTTATATAGGAGGTAGGCACTGATGAAAATGAAAAGACTGTAGGCAGACTATTGGTTTTGATGTAGGGAGGGTGGGTAGAGGGCTGTGTTGTTTAGTCAAAGACAGAACAGTTTCAGTTAAGTGTTTACTGAATGAGTCAGCAATACTGCTGGAGGAAGGGGGAGTGGTAGGTGTGGGGGGGGGGCCTACTTTGCCTGGGTGGAGAATGGAGTTTATTGTAAACCAGAACTGCTTAGGGTTGTGATGGGAGGAGTTTAGGGCAGACGGATAATATTGGGTTTCATCTTCTTTTATTTGCTTTTTGACCTTGTTGCGCAACTCTAGGAATGACTGTCTAGAGGAGAGGGTTTTTGTTGAGCACCAGTGCTCACAGGCCTTCTCTCTGATATTCATTAGTACCCTGGTGCTTTTTTGTAGCCAAGGGGAGTACTGTGTTTTGATTCTGCCATTTCTTATGGGGGCATGTTTGTTTAGGAAGGTGCTATTGAAGAAGTGGATGGCTTCATCCAGCTTAAGGTACTTTAGTGGTGTCCAATCACATTTTTGAAGGGATGAGATAAAGAACAGACAGTTAAAGTTTACCCTATTTCGGATCTGTCTACAGATAATGGGTTTAGCACAATTTAAGTGGTGTCTCAGAAGGAATGCTGGAGTGTGGTCACTGAGGCTGTCTGGTAAACAGCCAGCTAAGTATGAGCGAGGGTCTTTATTAACTAATATCCAGTCGAGAGTAGTATGTTTGTGCACAACTGAAGAAGCCTCTCTCTGCAACTTCCATCACAATTCACAACATTTCTTTTCCTCTGACAGTACTGTTTGTGACAATTCTGGCTGCTCTCTCTCCTCAAATTTCACTGCATCTACCCTGTATAAATGTTAGCAAATTCTCATATACAGCTTCTCACATTCCCCAAACAATACAGGAATTTTGTTTGGTTTTACCAAGTACTTCAGATGCAGGCAACACACTTTCCCACGTCTTCTACCACATCTACCTTCAAAAACTGTAGACTTTTGGAATTTCTGTCATAGCAGCATTTTTATCACTGCAGATACCATTCCAAGATTTCCTTTTTTTCTATTTATTTTCAAACATTAACAATGTATTGGACGCAAGTAACCTGTCATTCAACCTTTTGTCCATTAAGTATTGAGCTGCTGAAAGACAAAGTCCCTGCGAATGAGCATTCCTAACTCCAAAACTGCAAGATGACAATTCTCATCATTTGCTACAGAAGTCATAGCCTTCCATGTGACCATACCAATTAACAGGTCCATAGCAGAAAAATACTTCCCACCAGTGTGGAAAAAAATCCTACATTATCATGCCACTGCACAAAGGCAGCAGATCTACAACGTTTAACTACAGACTAATATCGATTCTCTCCCCCCACTTCAAAATAGTACAAAAATGCATCCTTATGCAGGTGATGCAATACCCAACCTCAAATAACCTGCTCTTAAAACACAACACTAGTGCTTTACTGCATTTTACTATTGTAACAAACCAACACAGAGACAACGGCCTGCTTGTGACCGCCATGTTATTAGCTTTGTCAAAGACATTTGATACTGTCTAGCACCAGCAACTGCTCATTAAACTCTCCTCAACAGCACTTTCACAAAACTCCTTGTCATACTTACTTAGTTACCTATCTGGAAGGCAACAAGCCATTAAATGGCAGCAAATATACTCATCCTTTCATAGGTTCAAAGGTAGGTACTAGACTATCGGCCCTGGGGCCTATATAAGCCTAGCCAAAAAGTTTCCCTGGCTGTCGCCACCCAAGAAAATTATTTGCCTGTGCCACTGTCGAGCAGAGCCACAGAAGTGATCCCCGGGGAGAATTTTCTATTTCCCATCCAGTCATCAAGGTTTTTCTTAAAAAGGGCCAATGACAAGCTTTGCGTGACATGAATGGGTAGTTTGTTCCAGAATATGGGAAGTGCCTGGGACAGGAATCTATCCCTCCAACATGTTCTGTTTACTGTGGTGACACAATGTTTAGGTCCCTGGAGCGAGTGGTTCGGAGAGACTGGGATTTCTTTAAGTGTAGCATGTCCAACAGCTCTGTGTTTGACATAAGCTTTGCATGTTAGGCAGAGATCGCCTCTGAGTAGGCGATATGCGACGGAGTAGAGCTGGAGTTTTTTGAGACGGTCTGCATATGGCATCTGTTAGTCCAGTAATCCTCTTTGTGAGGTATTTCTGTGGCCTTTCCAATTGTTGTACGGGTCTTGTGAAATACATACCTAACTGGGCATTGTACTCTATAATGGCTCTGATGAAGGATGAGTAGAGGAACAATGACCTCCTTTTTTCTAGAGGAGAACCCTTTTGTGATGAGGTGTGCCACACAGAAGGATTTCCTGACTACTCTGGCAAACTGGTTATCAAAGGAGAGACTACTGTCCACCTGTGTTTCAGTTACTACAAGTGTCACTCAGGGCTCTATCCTGGGTCCTCTCTTATTTAATTTATTTAATAATTACCTCCACTCACCATGCTACTTTAGTTCAGTATGCAGATGACGACACTAATATGTGCAGCCTCAACAATAAATAAGCTCCAAGACGTTACCCAGAAATCTTTCTTTTCTGTAGCAACCTGGCTCAAAGAATCAAACCTCCTACTCAAACCCAAGGAAACCAAATTAATGTTTTTTACCTCAAAAGTTGCCAAAATCAAAAGCAATCTTTAGCCATAAAGTCAGCAAATACTGTCATTGAAACTATAACTCGCAGTAAACTCCTAGGTGTTACAATATATGGCAATCTCAAATATGACGAGCATATACTGCACACCAGAAACTAGGCTACTTTTATAGGCTCAATGGATTCCTTACAGATACTGAAAGAAAAACTCTAGCCACTACCTTCTTACTGACAACTTTCTTATATGCCGCTCCTATCCTAACAATATTTAACAATACTCAAAGAAACTTGCCTCCTGCCACAATAAAATAGCTAAATTTGTCACAAGTCTCCCTCATAGGGCCCATCAATGTTATAGTTTAAAGCAAATAAACTGGCTTGAACTGCACAACTACCTAACATATTCACAAATAACTACAGCCCACAAACTCAATCATCCAGAAAAAATGCCCTGCACTAAAAAAACATTTTACTGTCTGGCAAGGGACCTCTGTTCTAATATCAAATTCTTACTACTCACATATAAGTTAAACAATGTTGCAGGAGACTCGTCTACTCCCAATATCTTGCTAAACACGGGGATAGTATCCCCAAACAAATAAAACTATCTGACAAACTCAATAATTTTAAAACACTTCTTAAACATCTTAACCAGTCTGGGTCTTGCACATGCTCATCACCAGGTTAAGACTTTGGGATCACCATACAATACTTTCCAAATTCTCTCAACTTCTCAATGAAACGACAAAACAATTTTTTATACATAACTGCAGCCTGCACAACCCACTAAGTTGAATGTGGGCTTTCTCTAACTTTTAATCTTAGAATGTACAAATTTAACTACTGTATGTGTACAAATATAAATAGAAATTAACTACTCTGTGTTTAACTGGGACCAAGTATAATGCAATGTAAACGAATGGAGTTTTTCTTCCCAGTCCTCCAGTGAAAATTGGTATTACCCAGTCGGACTTTTCCGGTAAACACAAAAAAAGAAAAACAGTATTAAACAAAACATTTCCAACATACATCATTTTCAGAGTCATTTTGGCCCTTCCAAAAAAAGTCTTTGGTCTCCCAAACTGAGAAACACTGCAGGAGAAGAGAGAAAAATGTGGCACCTGGCAAAATGCAAGAAATCGACATAATTCAAGACAGCCTTAGCCTGGGACAAAATGCCATTCATTTTGGAGGAGCCTTACCCTGGGATAAAATGCCATTCATTTTGGAGGACATTTACTACACTGATAAAATAAACTTCTCAGTTTAAGAAATGAGCAGCTTTAACTTATGCCTGACCATACTTATGCCAATTTAAACAAAATAAAATTTTAGGGTAACTGATTAACAGTGTACGCATTTACTTAAATTCCCATATAACTACTAACACCTTAACCTTTAAAACAGCAAATTTCTCAACAATTTGCTGCTTACATTCATTCATCCTTTTTTCTTCTACATGACAATGAGGCTGGTATTGGTTAAGGTGACCTTACAGAAGCAAGGTGCAGGGTTTGATTCTCACATGGAATAACTGGCTAGTCTTAAAATGGCTCACGAGGGCAGTTAGCCTAGTACTAATATATGAACTTCTGAACACTCTTGCTTACACAAACACTCACTTGTGCACTATCATGGACGTGCTCACAGACACACGCACACACACATGCACACACACACGCACACACGCACAATCATCCCAATACTAAAACGTGCACATTATAACATTTTCACTCAAAAGACATTGCTTATACTTAACATGTATCCACAATTATTACAGTGAATCTGCTACTGAGAGAATGCTACTCCAAATTCTACTAACCATCGGGCAAGTTAGAAGAAGGGTTAATAAGCACGTCCAGTGTGCAAGGACCTTTTGATGAAATAGTTGCAGGAAAGTCTGGAACAAGGCAAGCAAATATCAGAAACTGTTCCTCACAGCAGTTGTTTTGCAGGGCTTGGATCCAGAGGAGAAACAATCGTATTCCTTCACATCTTATCTGCAAAAGATAAGCAAACCATTTTAATGATGAAATGTGATATCAGCACAGAGACTTTAGGTCAGAAAGGAAAGTACAGTTGTGCAGAAACTTACTATAGATGTTTTTTTAAGCACAATCCCTGCTGTAGCAGTGCAGACTCCTGAGACTCTTGATGCAGAAGGCCTAACTTCCAGAGCTTCTCTCTCTTCTCCCTCTGGACAGATGTCCTTCCAACTGGACAAGCCTATGGTAAATAGGAATATCCACTTATGTTACATTCACTTATCTCTCCCACATCAGTATCATGGAGAGTGGTCAGAAGCAAGAGCCACAGCTATTCAGGTGGCATACGGCCCCCAAGGCTGGAAGCCCAACCAGAAAGAGCCCCAAAGTTCCCCTGGCAGATACCTGGGAACAGGTGACTGGGTACCCAACCCAAACCTAGAGCTTCAACAGGCAAGAAAAAGCAAAGGACCAGAGGAAAGGACTATATGACTGCAACAATGAATATACTTTAAAATGTAAAATAATGTTTAAGTTCCTACATAACTGTATTATGCTTGTTCTTCATAATGTTCACTGTTGCAGTAGTGCCAACTCTTGAGAAGATTTTCAGTGCTTATGACCAGTGGGAGACAGGTTCTCAGAAGGTATTGCAGTAGCCATTGCAAAACAGCTATGTCAACATCTTCCCAAGTTACAATACGTTTGGAAAAGGTGCAGAAAGATAACCAGTTGGCTGCAAATACAAGGAAATCATGCCCCATAAAATGGAAAACACGCTCTCTTTGGTGCTAGAGAGTGAGGCCCTGAATCCTAACCAATCTTCAGTGCACCTTCAAACCTTTTAAAATTAGGATCGTCTTGTACCTCTCAGAAAGTTTACATGCAACTTCCTTGTATTTGGCTTTCTAGCCTTGCTTAATACAGCACACATACTCTCAGAAAATATGCCTAAATGAAATGAGAGACAGATCATCTAAGCTGTCACCCTTTGGGTATTCAGGTTGGGAATGTATGATTGAACTCCATTTTGGTTCAAGGAAGTCATATACAGAAATTGTGGAAGAGGGTCCCATCCTTCCTATGCTCAGTTAGAGGAAGTATGAGCAATATCACAGTCAAAAGGATGTTGTGAGTTGTATTTTTGTCTTGACATCCTCTACCTTCTTAATACCCTAATGAGAAGAATATGGGAGAAAAAATGTAAAGAAGAATAATGGGAGAAAAAATGTAAAGAAACAATTACCCAACTTGCAGTATCTGTTAGTCAAGCCATTGAAGCTTTTGTAGTCCTTTACTTTCTAGAGAAGTAAAAAAGAACTTGTGTTCTTGCCATAACGTTCCATCTGTGTTGACGACCATCATTCATTTATGATGGATGGGTTTCGGTTCCGTCCTCAGAACCGACATGGCCGATAAACAAGCTTGCGCCAGCCAGAAACTCCCGAGCTAAGGTTACTCATAGTGCCCCTCTCCATCTCCTCAGATCGAGTTTGCCCACAAGGATAAGAAAATGGAAGCTTTGTCTGAGCAAATGCCCTATCATGTAACCAGGACCAAGTCCGAACCTCCAGGAGTCTTTTGAGGGGGTAGGAAGGTGGGAAGTCATGAATGAAGATCAACACCACAGATGGAATGTTATGGTAAGAACATAACTTGTTTATCTGATGTTGTTAATCTGCATTCATTCATTCATGACGGATCGGACAGAGTCCCTAGCTAATTTGTGTCCCAGAAGGCCCTATGGAAGGCCATTTCTGAGCACCATTGAGCCAAAAGGATGCTCTTCCCCTGGAGATCATGTCCAGTTTGTAATGAGTGATAAAGGTATGAGGGGTAGCCCAAGTGGCTACTGCAGGAAATGTCATCCATAGAAGCTGTGAAGTAGCGACAGATCTGGTTGAATGCGCCTTGATTTGAGTTGTTAAACGCATTTGATTTTGTTGATAGACAAAGGAGATGCAGTTTCTCAGCCATTTTGCTAAAGTGCCTTTGGAAACGGATTTTCCTAACTTGGGTCCTGAAAAAGACAAGAACAATTGGTCAGATTTTTGGAAAGGTTTTGTCGTAAGTAGAAACGTAATTGTTTATGTACACCCAATAAATGCAAACAATATTCTCCCTTATTAGAAAGGTTTGGGAATACTGGCAGGTCGATGGATTGATGAACATTAGATTCAGAGACAACCCTGGGTAGAAAGAAGGGGTTAGTCCGAAGAGATACTCTTTGTGAAAGACTATGTAGGGACATTTTACGAACAAGGCCTGTAATTCTGATATTCTTCTCGCCGAGGTAATGGCTACCAAGAATAAAGTCTTCCAAGACAAGAATTTTATATCGCAAATAGCAGCAGGCTCAAAGGGATGAGGAGTCAAAGTTTGCTGGATCAGCGACAGATTCCAAGGTTCAATGAGCTCTTTGAAGGGTGGTTTTATATTCATGACTCCTTTCAAGAAAGTTTTACAGAGACGGTGAGATATTAAACAGGAATCTTGGAAACCATTATGGAAGTTTGAGATGGTTGCTAAATAGACCTGGTTCATAGAAGCTGAAGCTCCTGAATGGAGTAAGGTTGATAAACACTCCAACACTGAATTAATAGGGGTTAGGAAGGGGTCCTGCCCATCTTCGAGACTAAAACACAAATGTGTTCCATTTACTTTAATAAATTTTCCTGGTGTATGGTTTATGGGAAGCCAAAAGTATCTTTCGTACAGCGAAAGATAGGTCATTCTGCCTGGCAATTACCGGAAGTGGAGATACTAAGCTGTCTGCTTGAGGCTTGATAGGTTTGGGTGGATCAATCTCTGTGGGTGTGATAGTAGTCCTGGAGTTGGATCCAGAGTCCAGGAGCGGTGAACCAGATGAGAACAAAGGAAGGGAAACCAAACTTGTTGGGGCCAATAGGGTGCAATGAGGATTACTTTGCTTCTCAACCGAAGTGCTTTCTTTAGAAATTGCAGAATCAGAGGAAAGGGAGGGAAGGCATAAAGCAGTCCCCGGGGCCAATCATGCAGTAGAGTGTCCCTCAGGGACTCCCCCTGAGGGGGGATTAGGACAAAGTAGATGCTGCATTTGTGGTCAGTAGGAGACATGAACAGATCGCAGCATCCTAGCGAAGGAAAACCTCCGTCACTACTTTGGGATTGATAGACCACTCATGAGGCAGGAGAATGCATCTGCTTAGCTTGTCCGCAATTATGTTGGAGTCCCCGGGAAAGTGCAAAGCTAACAGAAAGCTATTGGAGATTATCGCCCATTGCCATACTCTCATGGCTTCTCAACACAATTGGTAGGATCTGGTTTCCCACGGTTTGTTGATATACCACACGACTGACATGTCCAAATGGATAGCAATTGTCCCCAATGGGAGGGCACCAGAAGCACTGCACTCAGTTCTAGGACACTGATCTACAAACTGGCTTTAAGGGGGGGGGGGGCCAAGTGCCTTGGATTGTTTTCCCTGAAAATGCTCCCCCACCCCATCAGGGATGCGTCCGTGGTCACTACGGCCTTGGGCTGAGAGCTCCATAATTTTTAGCTTCATCCACCAATTCTGATCCTGCTTGCAGCAGCTCATTATGCGGATTGTGTGGGACATAGAATGTGTTAATAGGGACCACTGTGATGCTAGGAGACACTGTAGTAATCTCATATGGAGTCTTGCTAGGGGAACTATTGTGATCGTTGCTGCCATTAATCCTAGCAGTTGAAGGACTTAACGAGCTGGGACTTTGTCCTCAGAGTGTGTCACTCAGAGTTGAGATCTTAGTCTGTGAAGCATGTGAAGAGGAAGAGTGACAAGGCAAGACCTTGTGTCGAATGTTGCTCCTATGAACTTTAGGTTTTGAGTAGGTACTAATTTCGACTTCTCTTCATTTATTGAGATCCCTAAGAGCTGTGCTAGCTGTAGGGTGTAGTGCAAGGCGAGAAGCAGTAGATGCTTTGTGGGGGCGGTAAGGAGCCAAAAGTCTAGATATGGAAACATCCGGAATCCTTGCAGTCTCAAGTGAGCTGTTACCACTGCCATATATTTGGTGAACTCTCTGGGGGCTGTGGTGAGGCCAAAGGGCAGCGCTCAGAATTGGTAATGATTGGCTCCCAGCTGGAAGTGGAGATATCTCCTGGTGCGTTTGTCCATTTTTATATGGTAATACGCATCCTGGAGGTCTATCAAGCACATCAAATCATCTTTTTCCAGAAACGGAAGGATAGACTGAACCGTGGACCATCCGGAATTTAGTCTGTTTGACTAACTTTTTTAGGATGCTGAGGTCTAAAACTGGCCTCCAGTCCCCTCTGTTTTTTGGCACTAAAAAGAACCTTGAGTAAAATCCAGATTCTATTTGGTCTGGTGGGGCTGTCTGGATGACACTCTTAGAATTTCTTGCGCTGCTGCGTCCCTCTGACTGGGTGGAACATTGGTAATTCGCCTTTGTGGCCTCCATTAAAGATTGAAGGGGGTGTGATAACCTCTGGTAATTATCTGTACCCAATAATCTGTTGTTATTGAATGCCAGGCTAAGTGATGCAGAGAGAATCGTCCCCCGACTGCTTCCAGAGGCAAGCAATCAGACCGCTCTTCAGGAGCGCTGGTAGGGTTGTCCAGAAAAGGAATCCCTGGACCGCTGGTTATGCAGCCCCCCTCTGCCTCGGAGGGGGGGTGTCTTCCTGACGAGGCCCCCCTCTGTCCCGGGGGAGAACTCGCCACATGGGTCACAAAGGCCCTTGGGATTTCTTAAACCACATCTTTCCATTTCTCTGATTCTTCGTGTAGGATCGTTGGGGAGTGGGAAAATGTATGCCCACAGCAGATAGGGTCTTGCCATCCTTCTCATAGCTGGCTAGTGTGTCTTTAACTTTTGGACCAAAGAGAGAGGAAAGATCAAGAGACACATTGACATCTTATGGCAATACCTGCAGCCGCTGTGCAATCAACTGCATGGACGAGTTATATATGGATTCCAGGGTGGTAAGGTGTGAGTCAACTTTGTCATGTACCTCATCCAACACTGCTCCTGCTAAGGTTCCTGAGAGTTCTGTGATCAGGTCTCTTTGGAGACGGGTAAAATGTGCCAAGTAATTCAATGACCATATGGCAAAGGTCAATGAAGCATAAACCTGCTTCCCTAGTCTGTCCATCATCCAAGACTCCCTGTTTGGAGAATGGACAGCAGGACTCTCCTCTGCAAGTTCTTTCCTTGTGGCCACCACCACCACCATAGTATCCAATGCCAAACCTTTTAACAAATGGGGCTGGGGGAGAGTATTTTGTCCAGTCTCCAGGAGATTGGCTCAATGGTGTCAGGGGCCTTCCAGGGACACTGCACTATGAGCTTAACCAACTCATCCTCAGGCGGGGTCACCCAGGAAGTAGAGGGTCAAGCACAGAAAGCCTGCAAGAATACAGATTCCTCAGAGGAAGGGTTGGTGGGCTTCCAGTCACCCCTCTGTAACAGGATCTCCAGTACGTCTCCAAAGGAGACGTACTCAGGGGGCGACCATGGGGACCCTTCCCCTCATCATAATCTAGATCTTCGGTGAGAGATTCCTCAAGGGAATTAATGTGCTTCCTCTTGCACAATCTCTTATTGGGTGGATCTTCAGTGGGAACATCTGAAGAAGACTCCGAAGAGAGGGTGACCTGCGGTAGGTTATCTTGCTGCTCCTGTGCCGATGTCCCAGTGTAGTGGACTATGTCAGCAATGAACCAGAGGACATGTATATGTGACATTCTGGCGCCGAAGCAGCCAACTGTGAGGCTGCCGAGGTGAGTGCGCTCTGCATAACCCGGAAGGCAGGCCCGTCTGAAGAGGCATGGTTGCCAGAATTGAAAAAGAACCTCAGAACCAAGGTCACACCCCGCTCCCACAAGCCCACATCCAGGAAAGGAGCCATGAGAGGATTCATCATCATCATTATCATCATCATCAGCCACCTTTTCCCCCATTTTTCTACATGGGGTCAGAGTATCATGTTAACTGTCGCCCAACTCTCTCGATTCAGTGCCACACTTTTGCTTTCTTCAACACTCATGCCTGACTTTCGCAGATCTTCTTTCACACAATCCATCCACCTCTTTGCTGGATGTCCTCTCTTCCTCAACTTCTTCCTGTTTGTCCCAAATCTTCCTCACCAGATTGTCTTCTGCTTGTGTCCAAACCACCGTAATCTGTTTTCTTTGATCTTTTCTGCAATTAGAGCTACTTTGGCTTCTGCTCTTATGTCCTTGCTTCTTCGTCTGTCCCATAGTGTGCATCCTATCACTTTCCTCAGGCACTTAATTTCCATCACCTCTAGCTTCTTCAACTGTTCTGCCTTTACTGCCCAGGTTTCTGTACCATACAGTAGTACTAGTCACACTACTGTCTTGTACACTTTACTTTTCAGCTTCTTTGGCATTCTTCTGTCATACACTACACCTGATACTCTATGCCAGTTGGCTGCAGACCCTTTGATTCTAGCTCTGACATCTTCATTCAGACTACCCTTCTCCTCAACTACTTCTCCCAGATACTTGAAGCTGTTTATCTGTTCCACTATCTTCCCTTCTATCTCTATTTTCAGCTTCCTCTGATTTCCCCAATTTGCTGCCATTACCGCCGTCTTATCAGTGCTTAGCTTCATCCCATGTGCCTTCAGATTTGCATTCCATTCTCCTATCCTTTGCTGAAGTTCTAGCTCAGAATCTGCCTTTTACTGCCACATCATTTGCATACAGCAGCTTTCTTGATCCAGTCTCTCCAACCTGTTTGCTAATGTAGTCCATCACCAGTATGAACAGCAGTGGGTTCGGAGCTGAACCCTGATGTACACCCACACCCACTGGGAACCCCTCTGTGATGCCGAAGACTGTTCGTACTTCAGTCATTGGGTCCTTGTACATAGCTTGCACTAATTCTACCAATGTTTCTGGGACTTCAAACCACTGCAGTGCTGCCCAGATCAGCTTTCTTGGGACCTTGTCATATGCTTTCTCCAAGTCTAGGAATGCCCAAGTTGGACTCTCTCCTCATCTCTAGCTTCTTTTTAAGTATCTGTCTCAATGCAAACATTGGGTCAGTTGTGCTGTATCCTGATCTGAATCCAAACTGCTCATCTCCCATCTTACATTCTACTACTCTGCATATCCGTTTATCAATCACCCTCTCCAAAACTTTCATGCAATGTGATAGGAGTTTGATGCATCTGTACTGCTCACAGTTGTGGATGTCCCCTCTGTTCTTGTACACTGCCATGAGTATGCTTATTCTCCAGTCATCTGCAATACGCCTTTCTCTCCACACTGCTATCAGTACCCTCAGGAGCCATTTCTCCCTTATCTCACCCAGCATCTTTATCATATCTGCTGTGACCTCATCTGAGCCTGATGCTTTCCCTGACTTCATCTTCCTTAGTGCTCTTACTTCTTCTAGGGTGGGCTCCTCTTCTTCTCTTATCGTAGGCTGCTTCTGGGGCAGTACAGCTTCTGTGAGGTTTTCTTCATTCAGAAGCTGCTGGAAATACTCCTTCCATCTGCCATTGATGCCCTCCGGGCTGGTGAGAAGGTTGTTCCTGGCATCCCTTAAGAAGGGTGTCTGGACTATCTTCTTTATCTTTCTGTCTTTGCCTTGCAACCTGATATAGTTTCTTTGTGCCCCTTACTGAGTCACTTTCCAGAAGTTGGTGCAGTGCCTCCAATGCCCTATTCTTTGCTACTGCAACTTCTTTCTTAGCTTCTTTGTTAGCAGACCAGTAGTCCTTCCTAGCCTGGTCAGTCTTTTCTGTCTTCCACTTTTTCCTACACCCCTTTTTTCTTTTAATGACTTCCTGGACTTCTGCATTCCACCATCAGCTTTCTTATGTACCTTATTTCAATACCTGGCTTGGCCACACATCTTTTCTGTAGTCCTATCACATGCGTTTTTTTAGGCACTGCCTTTCTTCTTCAACTCCACCTATTTCCTCCTCTTCTTGGGGTGCTAGAGCCCTGAGTAATTCCTTGAACTGTTGTACTTTCTCTCCAGTCAACTTCCAGGTCTTCAACCTGGTCTCTGTTGACCTTAGAGCCTTCTCTGACCACTGCTTGCAGTTGATTGTGGCAACTAGTGGTTTATGCTGTGGACCAACTGTTTCACTGGGGATGATTTTGCAATCATGTATTATGCCCCAGTGCCTTTTCCGTACCAAGAGGAAGTCTACCCGAGTTGCATGTTGACTACTCTTGTATGTGATCTTGTGACCGTCTCTCTTTCTGAACCATGTGTTGGCTAGTATCAAGCCATTTGCCAGACAGAAGTGTAGAACGGCTTCCCCTTCTTTATTCCTGTTGCCCCACCCATGTGGACCCAAGAAGTCCTCATATCCTGTTCTGTCTGTCCCGATATGTGTATGTAAGTCACCGATTATCAACACCAATTCATGTTGTCCTGCTTTATCTAGTAGGTCCTGCAACTGCTGTCTGAATGTACTCTTCTATTTATTTATTCATTTATTGCATTTGATTACCGGGAAAGTCCACTGGGCCTGAAGAACCCATTTTCAGTGGAGGCCCAGGGAGAAAAGCTCCACAATTACATACAGACAAAACAAAAACAAAAAAATCAACAATACAGGGTTTATAAGCCAACATTAGCATATAAACTACAGTTGTGTACACTTACCATAAATGTAGATGTTCGAGTGTATTCACTGTTGCAGTCATTACATTTGGGTAATCTGCTGGCAGGTTGCCCTCAGTCGGCCTGAATTCCAAAGTCTTGGGTCCTGCGTCGGTTGCGGTCTTTTCTTCCATGACGTCAGGTCGTCAGGGGTATAAAACATGCAGCAGACGCCATTTTCTTTAGTTTTTCTTGCCCCCAATGTCAGGTGCCCCCAAAAAGGTAGCAATATTTTATATATATATATATATATATATATATATATATATATATATATATATATATATATGTCTACATACATACATCAATATAAAATTTACCTTCATCTACAAGCAAATACACCACATAGGTTGTAGAAGATAGAGAAGGAAAGATAAACTGTAGAGTGACAGGGGGATGGGAGGGACGGTAACCTGGACTGCAACAGTGACTACACTCTAACATCTACATTTATGGTAAGTGTACACAACTGTACTATGTTCTTCGTGTTTCACTGTTGCAGTCATTACATTTGGGTAGAATCCCAAAGCTATGGTTTGGAGGCTGGAGCTAAACAGCATTAGGTGTGGCTATTAGGCCCTGCAGCACTGCAGTGGCAAAGCCTGCCCTGGACTTGGAGTAGAGAGGCAAATGGTAATGCTTTATAAAGGTGTGGACAGAATTCCAAGGAGCAGCCTCTAGAATGTCTTTGGTTGGTACTCCTCTGAGAAAAGCTGCCGAAGTTGCTGCAGCTCTGGTGGAATGAGACCTAATGCCCTTGGGCACAGGTTTACCATGGTGTAAGTAGCAGAAACGGATGCAGTGGCTTACCCACTTTGAAATTGTCTGCTTTGAGATAGCCTTTCCTTCTGATCCTGCAGCATAAGACTAGTAATTGCTCAGTTTTTCTTAGAGTTTTTGTCCTGCTCAAGTAGAATCTTAACCGTCTGTGCACGTCCAAGGAATGCAGAATTCTCTCCCCTTTGTTCTGTGGATTTGGATAAAAAGTTGGCAGATGAACTGTTTGGTTAAGAGCCACACTGGAAACCACTTTAGGCATAAAAGTAGGATTTGTTCTCAGAGACACCCTGTCTGGGAAAAATATGATAAAAGGCTCTACAGCCATGAGGGCCTGTAGCTCTGAAACTCTTCTTGCTGAAGTAATTGCTAGTAGCAGAGCGGTCTTCCATGATAAGAAAGTACAGTTTTGTACCTATCATAAATGTAGATGTTCGAGTGTTCACCCTGCTGCAGTCATTACACTTGGGTTATCCTGTCGTCAGGCGGTCCCGCAGTCGGACGGATTTCCAAAGTCTTGGTCCGGCGTCGGTTGCCGTCGCCTCATCTCTGACGTCAGTGCGCCAGGGGTACATATATTGCAACCGACGCCATTTTCTTCCGTTTTTCTTGCCCCAGATGTCAGGTGCCCCCAAAAAGGTGATCCAAATCAGTACCAAAAAGTGAGAACACTGTACAGACACAAAACCCCTTAAGCTATAAGCAAATACATCAGTAAGGCATAGCAGAGGTTTAGCCAGTAAATCAAAGGGGTTGGAGGGAGGGTAACCTGGACTGCAGCAGGGTGAACACTCGAACATCTACATTTATGGTAGGTACAAAACTGTACTATGTTCATCGTGTTACCCTGCTGCAGTCATCACACTTGGGTTGAGTCCCAAAGCTAAGGTAGGGTGGAGGCATTATGGAAGGTCAGAGGAGGCAATGAGCCCCTGCAGAACTGCAGTGGCAAAGCCTGCCCTGGACTTAGAATAAAGAGGTAAGTGATAGTGTTTGGTGAAGGTGTGTACAGAACTCCAAGTTGCAGCTTCTAAAATTTCCTTGGTAGGAACCCCCCTGAGAAAGTCTGTAGAGGTAGCTGTTGCCCTGGTAGAGTGGGACCTAATGGTAGGAGGAACTGGTTTCCCATGATGGGTATAGCAGAATTGTATGCAATGGCCTATCCATTTAGAAATGGTTTGCTTGGAAATGGCCTTCCCTTGAGAAGCTGTAGCATAGGAAACAAAGAGCTGGTCAATTTTTCTGAAAGCCTTAGTTTTATCCAAGTAATATCGAAGCTGCCTGTCAATGTCCAAGGAATGTAGGAGTCTCTCACCTTTGTTCTGTGGATTGGGGAAGAAAGTGGGTAGATGGATGGTTTAATTTAAAGGCTACGCTGGAAACCACCTTAGGCATGAAGGAAGGATTAGTTCGTAGAAAAACTCTGTCTTGATGAAAAATGAGGAAAGGTTCCACTGCCATAAGTGCATGTAATTCTGAAACTCTCCTAGCAGATGTTATTGCCAGGAGCAAGGCAGTCTTCGAAGACAGGAACTGAAGGTCTGTAGAAAAAGCTGGTTCAAAGGGAGGCAATGTTAGTTTTTCCAGAACAAAGTTGAGGTCCCATGTAGGCGTAGGAGCTCTTTCTAGGTGGTCTAATGTTTTTTGCACCTCTGAGGAACTGCCTTAGGAGTGGATTTGAAAATAAAGGTGGATTTGTGTCGTAGTGAGCTGAAATAGCTGAAGCATGGATTTTAATAAAGGAGAAGGAAAGTCCTTTATGCAACATCTCAGCTAAATACTGCAGAATGTGAGGCATATGAGGCTGAGTTGCATCTAGGCCTTTAGCTTGGTTCCAAGCAGAAAACCTTTTCCATTTGTCCGAGTAAGCCTTCCTGGTGCTTGGCCTCCTGGCTTCTAGAATAACATCCAGTACTGCTTGAGAAAGAAGTGCTGGTTGGCTACTTAATTGATTTGCCATGCCGCCAGGTTTAAGGTTTTGAACTGGCTGTGTAGAATCTGTTTGTCTTGCTGTGTGAGCAAATGAGGTATTTGAGGCAATATCCATGGTGGGTTGTGAGCCATATTCTTCAATAGTGGGTACCAGTGCTGGCGAGGCCAGTCTGGGGCTATGAGAATCATTCGAGGTTTCTCCTTTTTGACCTTCAAAAGAACCTTTGTGAGAAGAGGTAATGGAGGAAAGGCATATGCTGTCAGGTTTTTCCAAATGAAGGAGAGAGCATCCACTTTCCATGCTTGTTGGTGGAATGTCCTTGTACAAAATTTTGTCAGCTGGTAGTTTTGAGGACTGGCAAACAGGTCTATATTTGGTAGGCCCCATCTTTGAGTTATCATTGCAAATATTTGTGGGTCTAGCTTCCACTCGTGGGGATCTTTGATGTTTCTGCTTAGGTCGTCTGCCAATGTGTTTTTCTGTCCTGGCAGGAAGTGAGCTTGTAACTGGACTTGGTAGGTCAGAGCTGTGTTCCATAAGATCATTGCTTGCCTGCAAAGAGGGTAGGAATGTGTGCCCCCTTGTTTGTTTATGTACCACATTACTGTGGTGTTGTCCGTCTTTATTGCCAGTTGTCCAGGCTGTAGTAGATCCTTGAAGGCTGTCAGAGCTTTCTGTACAGTTAGCATCTCTTTTTGGTTTATGTGCAGTTTTCTTTGTTCTGCAGTCCATAGCCTTGAATGCATTTCCCTGCCATATGAGCCCCCCAGGCATAGTCTGAAGCATCTGCTGTGATAGTTTGCCTGGGTGGGGGCAAGGTGAAAGGCTGACCCTTGTTGAGGTGACATGCCTGTGCCCACCAGAGAAATTCCTGTTGAAGGCAGGGAATGAGAGATATCACTGTGTCCAAGCTGTGGCTGTGTTGAGACCATACACTTTTTAGGTACCACTGTAATTTCCTCATATGCAGTTTTGCAAATGGTATTATCAGAATGCAAGATGCCATGAAACCCAAAGCCTGCAGAATTTTTCTTGCAGTTAATTGGGTCTTTGTTGCCATTGTCTGGAAATATTGAGTCAATTGTAATTGCTTGTCTGGTGTAAGATAAGCCTTCTGGGCCGTTGTGTCCAAGCTGGCACCCAGGAATGTCATTTTTTGTGAGGGTACTAGTTTTGACTTCTTTTCGTTTACTGTGTACCCCAGGCAATTTAGTAGATGCTTCACAAAAGCCAGATGTTGTATGAGAATGTCTTTTCTTTCTGCTTGGATGAGGCAGTCGTCCAGGTATGGATATATTTGAATTCCTCTTTGTCTACAGTATGCAATTACTGGTGCCAGGCATTTTGTGAATACTCTGGGCACTGTAGATAAGCCAAAGGGCAGTGCAGAGAATTCATAATGGGTTGAACCTGCAATGATCGGCGGTATCTTCTGCAACTTTGTCTGATAGGGACATGCAGGTATGCCTCCTTGAGGTCCAACCTTACCAGCCATGCTTCCTTGCCCAACATGGGAAGTAGCTGCTGTAGTGTTAGCATCTTGAATTTGGGAACTTGTGTTTAGAATTGAAAGGTCCAGAATTGGTCTCCAAGCATTTTCCTTCCTGGGTACTAGGAATAGTCTTGAGCAAAATCCTTGGCCTTGCTCTTGAGTTGGTACCCTTTGAATGGCTCTCATGGCCATGAGAGCTGTAATTTGTTTTTGAGCCTCTGCCCTTTGATTTTGTGTCAGGTTTGGCATTCCTCTTTTTATTGGCAAGGTGTGGAAGTGGAATCTGTATCCTCGCAAAATTATGTCCAGGACCCATTTGTCCTTTGTGACCATGTGCCAGTGGTCTACAAATAATGCTAGTCCCCCCCCCCAGGGAGGCTGACAAAAGAGCTTTGTTTAGCCAGTTGAGGTGCAAGTCATTGAGTTTGCCTTCTGGTGGCTTGAGACCTGTCTTCTCCTCCCGTCTGGGTTGGAGTGGTCCATTGGCGAGGTTTATACTGAGCTTGTGGTTGTCCTCTGCCCCTTGGGCGCCTGTATTTACCCCTCTGAGGCCTGTCAGTGGCTGGAAAGGACCAAATTTTGGTTGGCCAGTTTCTACTGAAGCGAGGGGGTTGTACCTGTAGGAAATCTTTGACCGTCTGCATTGATTTTGCCTTATCCTCCATTTTCTTTAAAACTTCTTCTGCTTTAACACCAAAAAGAACATCCTGCTGCAAGGGAGCATCTAGTAGTTTTGCTTTAACATGTTCAGGCAGACTCTGCTCCTTTAACCAGGCATGCCTACGTATAACTGATCCAGTGACCGCTGCTCTGCAGGAGGCCTCCAAGGAATCAAACCCACATTGTAAGGTATGTTTTCCCACCTACTCGGTGGCGTGCAACAAATCCTGTACTTCTTTCAATTCAGATTGTTGAGGAAGAGTTGTTATCTTTTGTTTTAACTGAGAGATCAGAAATTGCTGATACTTAAGCATATGAAATTGACAGTTTAGAGCTCTCATAGCTAAAGTGGCTGAGGTGTAAACCTTTTTCCCCCATCTGTCTAGTGCTCTTGAATCCCTTTCAGAAGGTACTGGATTTTTAGCCATGGAAGCCTTAGCCCCCTTGGGATCCTGGGAGATAGTCTCTGTGTCAGCTACTAGGCTTTTGTAAAGGAATTTATGGGAATCAGGTACTCTATAATATCTGTCAGGCTTGGCCGGGGCAGGAGGCAGAGAGTCAGGATTGAAACTGGATTCTAAATAAACATCATCCACAATGTCCAGAACAGGAGGGATGGCTAGTGGTCTGTGTTGGGGGAGTAATAGAAACTCTCCGAGCCTTTTCTTGGAATCAGAGTAATCCTGACCTTCCCAGTGAAAATGCTCCCTCATAGTGTGTAAAATTTCCCCAAAAGAGTAACATTCTGGAGGGGAAGCTGAGGGAATAGAGTCCTCAGCATCAGAATCTTCATAAGGAGAGAAGGAATAGTCTTGGTCTTCAGAGGAATCCGAAGAAATAGACAGTTGTTCAGAGGAAGCAGATTCTTCCTCTTGTCTAGGCCTTTTGTCAGGAGGAGGCTAGGAACCCCTGATAAGAGTAATCAGATCTTCAGCCATCTTAAGCATCTGTTTCTTAGGCATAGGGCCTTGAACAGGAGACTGAAGTGAAGCTTTTTTCGATTTGGAAGGAGTCTTCGATTTTGAAAACGTTTTGACTTTAAGAGTCGGTCTGAAAACACCTTCAGAAAGCGAAGGTGTTTCAGAAGTACCGGCATCCTTGGAAGGTAAGTCGTCGGTAGGGCCTGAAGTAAAAGGCTGCGTCGGCCTAGTACATTCCGTCAAAATATCCGTAGCGGTCTCTGGTTCCACAACTGCGGTAGTCAGAGGCTGCGTCGGAGCCTCACCGATAACCGGACACCGGATCAACTGAGGCCTCGGAATCAGGCTTAGGCCTGGGCTGTCGATCCTTATCCCTGCGTTTTTTGTGCACGCCGGTAGTCGGTAGCTCCGACGGCATGTTATAATTAAATATTCTGCCAAAAAAGTGTTATGCGAAATCAAATCGTCTTTTAATAGTGCGTTTATTAAATCTAGCACAAAAACGACAAGAAGTGACGTCGTGATCAGGGCCTAGGCAGGGTATACAATAAGAATGAAAATCCTTATGGGGTATTTGCTTCCCACGAGAAATACAATTGTTAACTTTTTCTGACATCGGTCTGAGGCAAGAAAAGTTTCCCCAACGGGGTACTTGGCTTTATAGAAGACTTCGGTCTGAAACACGAATTCGAAAATCTCAGGAGTCGGCCGACCGGCACTTGCGAACTGCTTCTGCTTCAGGCACCGCGCAGCAAGAAAGACTGAAGAAAATGGCGTCGGTTGCAATATATGTACTCCTGGCGCACTGACGTCAGGGATGAGGCGACAGCAACCGACGCCGGACCAAGACTTTGGAAATCCGGCCGACTGCGGGACCGCCTGACGACAGGATAACCCCAAGTGTGCTGACTGCAGCAGGGTAACACGAAGAACATCTTTATATCAGCGGTATCGGCTGATTCAAATCGAGGCAGGGTGAGTTTTTCCAACACATAATTGAGGTCCCATGCAGGTAATGGTGATCTTCTAGGAGGCCTTAGGTTTTTGGCTCCTCTAAGATACTGATTTAGTAAAGTACGAGAAAAGATTGGTGTTTCTGTATTGTAATGAGCTGAAATGGCAGAGGCATGGATTTTGATTGATGAGAAAGATAGGCCTTTGTCAAGCATCTCAGTTATGTATTGTAATATCTGGGGAATACGTGGTTCTGCTGTATTAGTTCCTTGTGCTCGATTCCAAGCACAGAATCTCTTCCATTTGTCAGCATAAGATTTTCTAGTACTAGGCCTTCTGGCTTCCAAAATGACATCAATCACAGCTTTACTGAGAGGTGGCGTTCGTATGTTTACATGATTAGCCATGCCACCAGGTTAAGAGTCTGCAGTTGATTGTGCAGGATCTGATTGTTTTGCTGGGACAGTAGTTGTGGTCTTTGAGGCAAGGTCCAAGCTGGGTATTGAGATAGGTTCCTTAGGATTGGGTACCAGTATTGGCGGGGCCAGTCCGGGGCAATTAATATCTTCTTTGGCTTCTCTTGTCTGACTTTTAGAAGGACCTTGGGAAGAAGAGGCAGAGGAGGAAAGGCCTAGACTGACAGGTTTTTCCAACTGAAGGATAGGGCGTCCACTTTCCATGCTTGTCTGAGATAAGCCCTTGTGCAGAATCTTTTCAATTGATCATTTTGAGGAGAGGCAAATAGATCTATGTCTGGGCTCCCCCATTTCTCTGTTATCATGCTGAATACTTGCGGATTTAGTTTCCACTCGTGAGGATCCATAAGGTTTTCTGCTTAAATCGTCTGCCAGAGTGTTCCGTTTTCCTGGCAGGAATTGAGCTTGAAGATTTATTTGGTAGGTCAAAGCTGTGACCCACAGTGCCATGGCTAATCTGCAAAGGGGGTATGAGTGTGTACCCCCTTGCTTGTTTATATACCACATGACTGTGGTGTTGTCTGTCCTTATCAGTAGTCCTGGATGAAGTAAGTTCTTGAAGGCTGTTAGGGCATTTTGAACAGCCAGCATCTCTTTCTGGTTGATATGTAGATGCATTTGATTTGGTGCCCGTATGCCCTGAATGCATCTTCCTGCCATGTAGGCCCCCCAGGCATAATCTGATGCGTCTGTTGTTAAGGTTTGGCTGGCATAGGGTAGAGTGAAGGGCCATCCCATGTTTTGGCGACAGGCCTTTGCCCACCATAGAAACTCCTGTTGCAGGCAGGAGATGAGAGGAATCATTGTTTCCAGACTGTGTGAATGTTGACTCCATAAACTTTTTAGGTACCATTGAAGTTTCCTCATATGCAGTCTTGCATATGGAATTAGTAGGATGCAGGATGCCATGAAGCCCAGAGCCTGCAGAATTTGTCTTGCAGAAGACTGGGTTTTTGTTGCCATCAGTAAGTAGTCAGTTGCCTTTGTTTGTTTGGCGTGAGGTAAGCCATCTGGGCAGTTGTATGTAAGCTTGCACCCAGGAATGTTATCGTTTGAGAGGGTACCAGTTGTGATTTATTTACGTTTATTGTGTACCCTAGGCATGCCAGAAGCCTTTTCACAAACGCCAGGTGTCGTAGAAGAGTGTTCTTGTTCTCTGCTTGAATGAGACAGTCGTTCAAGTAAGGATATATTTGAATACTTTGTCTGCAAAATGTAACTACTGGTGCCAGGCACTTTGTAAAGACCCTGGGCGCAGTAGATAAGCCAAAGGGCAGTGCAGAGAATTGGTAATGCATTAAGCCAGCCTTGAATCTGAGGTGTCTTCTGCACGACTGTCTTATTGGGACATGCAGGTATACTTCTTTTAAGTCTAAAGTCACCAGCCAAGAATTCTTGCCCAACATGGGCAGAAGCTGTTGCAAAGTGAGCATTTTGAAATGTCCAGATATGTGTTCAAAATTGATAAATCCAGTATTGGCTGCCAGGCCTTGTCCTTTCTGGGTACCAAGAACAGTCTTGAGTAAAAACCTTGTCCTTTTTCCTGTTCTGGTACTGTTTGAATGGCCCCCATATCCATGAGGGACGTAACCTGTTTCTGAGCCTCTGCCCATTGGTTTTTTGGCAGGTCTGGCCAACCATTTGTCATTGGCAGAGTGTGGAAATGGAATCTGTATCCCTGTAATACGATGTTCAGTACCCATTTGTCCTGGGTTATTAACTGCCAATTTTGAGCAAAAAGTGCTAATTTCCCCCTATGGGTGCTGCCAAAAGATAAGTACTGGCTCTAGGCAGAGGGAAGTCATTGGGATTGCTTTATCCTCCAGATTTGGAGGTGGATGTGCCCCATTACTTTGACCTGTATGAGTCTTCAGCCTGGTACCTAGAACCCTTAGGGCGTCTGGATTTGCCCCTTTGAGCTCTGTCGGACACAGGAAAGGACCAATTTTTTGTAGGCCAGTGTCTATTGAATCTAAGTGGCTACACTTGTAAGAAATCTTTAACAGTTTGCATAGACTTAGCTTTGTCTTCCATTTTCTTTAAAACCTCTTCTGCCTTAATACCAAACAGAGAATCATGTTGTAAAGGTGCATCTAGCAATTTAGCTTTAACATGATCAGGCAAATTCTGTTCCTTTAACCAGGCATGTCTCCTAATCACAGATCCAGTAACTGCGGCCCTGCAGGAGGCCTCTAAAGAATCAAAACCACATTGCAAAGTATGCTTTCCAACTTGTTCAGCTGCATGCAATAATTCCTTATTTTCTGCACATTCTGAAATCAACATCATTTTCTGTTTCAGCAATCCCATAACATGCTGTTGGTACTTAAGCATATGAAATTGACAGTTTAAGGCCCTGATTGCCAAGGTTGCAGATGTGTCTTAACTAATTCCGTCTAAAACGCCAGTTATTTTAGCGAATCTGTGATTTAAAAAGTTTGTTATTGTATACAACTCTTCACAGCTCCTCGTGGTGTTCTTCAGAGTGATACAGGCAATAGAGAGACCCAAGAGAAACTTTTCCAGATTTAAGTATTTTTTTCTCTGTTTTTTTGCTCCGACTGCCTTTTCCCACCTAAAAAGTGAATTTCTAACTGAGCTGTGCTTTAAAAAGTTCAAATTGCATTTGCCTACTGCTTTTTACAGTTTTTGCACTTGTTTTATATCAATTTAAGTTGTTTTTGTATTGTATAACTGTTGTAGGCTACACACTAAAGTGTGCTAGCCTGTTTAAAGCATTTACAGTGTTTTTTGTGCGTTTTTCTGCTGTTTCCTGAAAAAAAACAAACAAAAAAAAAAAAAATATTCTCTTTTCCCGCCTTTGCTGAACTGGATTAGTCCAGATTTCAGGTTTTGCTGAATTCCGGACTGTGGTATAGTTTCCTGTGTTGCCCATATCCTTACTTGGATAGGAGGAAGCTTCTCTGTTCACCAGTGAGAGTGGGGAGCTTTGAGCAGCCTCTCTGTCCCTGGAGGAGTGGGGTCTCAGCCCTGAAACTAGTAGCTTATTGGCCGTTTTGGGTCAATTCCTATCACTTTCAGTTTCCCTGCTTTAAAACCCGCATTTGCGCGGTTTTGCACGATTTTGCGCATAGCGCAGCATCTGGCAGCGCCGCTTAAACGGGTTTAAACTATTCCCAGCTCCACAAAGTCTGCTCTTCACTTTCTCCCTTAGAACTGTTCTAAATCTCAAAGTAAGCACTCTATTTTCATTCTAAAGCCCTGCAGTTGCTCGTATAAGTAATCTTATAAGCAAGCACTAATAAACTAAAGCACTACACACTTTTATACTCCCTTTAAGTACTTGGCTCCCTATTGGTCCTTTTTGATCAGTCAAAAAGTAGTTCCTTATACTATTCTGGCATGTCCAAAAGTCAGTTTCGGGTTTACTCTCCAGTCCAGCTGGTGAATCTGGGAATCTTGAGGCAATGTTACAACTGCCTTATGTACACAGACCACCTTCTCCTCCTCCCAACAAGCTTAAATATATGCGAGAGATGCAACTATATAGCCAAACTGGAGGCTGAGCACTCTCAACCCAGTACTGGCGCAGTCAGTCAGGAGGAGAAGGTAACCACACACACCACAAATCCAGTCTCACATAGACCTATCGCAACAGCAAACCAAACACACACACACACAAAAACATACTCTGAGACTCTAAATAAAAATCTGCCCAAGCAGCAGAGACCTCCAAAGCAGACATCCAAGCAACTGCTACCCCACAACAATACCCACGTATCACATAGTTCACAAAGTCAGTGTGCCACACAGTCACAGCCCTTAAGGCTAAACAACACACCTAATACACTTGTAATAGGTGACTCTATTGTCAGACACACTGACGTCCCACTCACCAGACTGAACAAGGAGAATGTCAATGTAAGCTGCCTGTCGGGTGCCAGGATCCGCCACATAACACAAGCACTCAGGTCACTCCAAAGCAAGTACAAATATGACTCTGTCATTGTCCGTGCTGGTGTGAATAAACTAAGACGTACCTCCCTGGAATACATGAAGAGAGACATAGAGGAGCTCTCTGATCATGTAGCCCAGGCCGGTATGACCCTGACCTTGAGTAGCATCTTACCCTCACCAAGAATGATGCCACAGTATAAATACAAAATGATCAATTTTAACAATTGGCTAAAGTATTGGTGTCATTCAAAGGGGATCCAGTGTCTGTCAGCCTGGGATGACATGCTCGACAAGCCACATTGCTTCGCTATGGACAGCTTGCACCTGTCACCCCTGGGCTTTCGAATACTGGCCAAGGCTCTTGCCACCCCCATAGTGCCTTTTTTAGGCAAGGCTCATAAGACAAACCCACCTCCATAGACAACACCAGGAAAAAGAAACTAAAGGTAATGCTGTTCAATGCCAGAAGTCTAAACCTCAAGATGCACGCACTCGAGGCTCTCCTCAGTATTGAGAATATCGATATCTGTGCAGTAACAGAAACCTGGTTCAAGGCTCCCGAGAGCACCCCAGCACTACCAGGTTATACCTCATACCATGCTTTTCGGCCCCAAAACTTGGACCGAACCACAAAAGGAGGGGGAGTATCCATATTCATCAAAGATACCCACACCTCCAGGTTAGTGGCACTGCACGAAGCATCGGAGACCATCCATGTGCAACTAACAGTGGGCAAAACTGCCTTTCAGTTTGTAGCCTGCTACAGACCACCCTCCCAAACTCAGGAACCCCACTCGGCTTTCCTGAGAACACTGGAGAATATGAAGGTCTCTCCAAACTCCATTATATTGGGTGACTTCAACTACCCAAACATAGACTGGGAGCACTACTCAAGCCCTAACACCCTCGCCCAACGGTTCCTAGAAGTTATAAACTCAAATGCTATGGAACAACTGGTCACCACTCCCACAAGAGGGGAAAACATATTGGACCTGATCATCACCAACATGGGGACTCTATGTTCCATACCAGAGGTATACCCCTCATTGGTAAGATCCGACCATAAATTAATCTCACTGGACATCCATATCCCGTCCCCACCCCAGCCAAGGAAATCTCGGTGAAGAACTTCTCAAAAGCAAACTTCACACTTCTCAAAACCGAGGTGGAATCCTTCAAAGTCCCCGGGCCAGTGGAAAATATGGCCCAAACAGAATCCTTTACAAATGCATTCTATGGACACCTACAGGAATGCATGGATCGTGCTATCCCAAATAAAACCAAGACTCACTCCTCCAAAGGCAGGAGATGTGTCTGGTGGACCCCAGCTATAAATAAGATATACAACAGAAGGAGGAAGCTACTACATGATAGAGCAAAATCCCAAAAAGGGAAGGCATCTCTGATCAGTACTAGCAAGAAACTACGATCCCTCATAAAATCATCTAAGGCCAGTTTCGAAAGAAAAATTGCACAAGACGCTAAAGATAATCACAAGGCCTTCTTTAGTTATGTCATGAACCTGGGTGGCAACTCCCAGATATGCTCTGAGTTAGTGCAAAATAACAAAAAATACACTGAACCCACAGACATTGCCAACATCCTGGCAGACAGGTTCAGTGCAAACGTCCCCCCCCTTCCCCCCAAAAGAGCAAATGTCTGTCCCAACAGAGTGTAGCCTCCCTGACATCACAGTTGCACAGGTGAGAGCTGCCCTCTCCAAAGCAAAAAAACACAGCATCAATGGGACTGGGCAGTGTCCCGGGCTGTGTCTTACACGAGCTCCAAGAAGAACTTAACCCTCACATAAAGTCACTGTTCAATCTCAGCCTTACTACAGGATATGTACCCACGGAATGGCATACAGCAACAGTGGTCCCACTCCACAAAGGTGGTGCCACAACGGACCCCGGAAACTATCGCCCTATAAGCCTGACTAGCCTGGTCTGCAAAGCTATGGAGCGTATCATCATGGAACTCTAACAAAAACAGTGGAAACCTCCAAACACTGGATCCTACCCAATTCGGCTTTGTTAAGGGCAGATCTTGCCTCTTGAACCTGGTCGACTTCTTTGAAACAGTCACCAAGGCTATAGATGAAGCGAAGGTAGTCCACACAGCCTACCTGGTCCTCGCAAAAGCCTTCGACACAATACCCGACTCGGGCATCATAAATAAGCTCACCAGCTTAAATATCAACCCCTATGTCACAAGATGGGTTGCAAACTGGCTCAGGGATAGAACCCACATGGTCAGAATTGCAGGTGCCATGTCAGACTCTAAACCATTTACAAGTGGCGTCCCACAAGGCTCAGTCCTGGGACCTCTCTTGTTCGGTATAGATTACTCTGAGGTAAAGGGGAGGACTACAGCTGACCAAGTTCGCAGATGACTGCAAACTGGGTGCCATAATCAACTCGCCAACTGACACAAGCTTCCTCCAAAAGGGTCTCAGAGACAGATAACTGGTGCCAGAGCCATGGCCTAAAGCTAAATGCCAAAAAGTGCATAGTCATCCCCTTTGGGAAAAACAAAGTGCCCATAAATTACCACATAGGTACGGAAGAAGTAATTAGGGATTTGGGGACCCAAGTAGATAGCAATCTCTCCTTTGACAATCACGTTGCCAAAGTGGTTAGAAAGACCTTCTATATAGCCCACCTTATCACTAAAGGGTTCACATCTAGATCAAGAGAGGTCATTGTGCCCCTCTACTCATCACTCATCAGGCCCATAATTGAATACAATGCCCCATTTGGGATGTACCTTACCAGACACCTGCAGCAAATGGAAAGACCCGAAAAGTACCTCACCAAGAGGATCAAGGGACTCAAACAGATGCCCTACGCAGTTAGGCTAAAGAAACTCCAGCTCTACTCAGTTGCTTACCACCTACTCAGAGGCAATCTGTGCCTGACGTATAAAGCCATGTCCAACTCAGAATTAATGGACATGCTCCACCTCAGGAAATCCAAATCCCTTAGAGCTACATGCTCCAGGAACTTAAACCTCAGCACAGAAATAAATAGGGCATGCTGGAGGGACAGATTCACATCCCAGAGGCTCCCCTCACTCTGGAACAAAATCCCAATCCATGTTAGGCAGAGCCCCTCAATGACCCTCTTCAAGAGAAATCTTGACGAGTGGATGGGAGATCGTAGGTTTACCCCTGGGATCTCTTCTGTGTCCCTACTAGACAGAGGCACAGTAAACTAACCTTAAAAGGGCTATCTTCTGTGACCTACTATACAGAGGCACAGTCAACTAATCTAAAAGGGTAGCGAAAGCCAAACACACTCTGGCTAGGCTTATAAATGCCCTAGGGCAGATAGCCTAGCATCAACCTATGAACCTATACACCTTTTTTCCCCATCTGCCCAGTGCTCTAGAATCTCTTTCAGAGGGGGTAGGTTTTTTTGCTGTTGAGGCCTCAACTCCCTTTGGGCCCTGTGAAATAGTTTCAGGATCAACAGAAGAGTTTCTAAATAAAAATTTATGAGAGTCAGGGACCCTGTAATACCTGTCGGGCTTACTGGGAGCCGGAGGTAAAGAGTCAGGGGTCAGGCATGACTCACAAAAAACATCAGCCACAACGTCCAACACAGGGGGAAAGGCTAAAGGCTTGTGCTGAGGGAGAAGGAAATCCCTGAGCCGCTTTTTTGATTCTGAGAAGTCTCGACTCTCCCAGTGAAAATGCACCCTCAAAGTATGCAAGATTTCTCCAAATGAATAATCCTCTGGAGGAGATGCAGATGGAATAGACTCCTCAGCATCAGAATCCTCATAGGGAGGTAAAGATAATTCCTGATCAGAAGAGGAATCAGAAGAAATAGAAACCTGATCTAAAGATTCATAGTCAGTGTCTTGCCTAGGCCTCTTATCTGGAGGGGGATGGGTACCCCTGATCAAGGTAATAAGGTCTTCAGCCATTTTGATCATCTGTTCTTTAGGCATAGAGGTCTGTGCACGTGGCTCAGGCGTCACTTTTTAGTTTTAGGTGTCTTTGCCTTTGGTTTTGCAGTTTTCGTCGGTTTGATATAAAAATGTTGAGGTCTGAATACACCCTCAGAAGCCGGTGCCTGCTCAGCGGCTCCGGACCCATCTGAGAGAGATACATCTGTCGGTCCAATACCTTGAGTATCCTGCGGCATGCCGGACTCCACATGGGTGTCGGTAGAGGCTTGTAACTCGAAGGTAGCGGGTATCAGGGGTTGTGAAAGTGCCTCACTGAGTACCGGCGACTGGCTCAGGAGAAGCTTCGGCATCGGTTTTGGATCTCGACTGCCTTTCTCTGTCCTTTTCTTTGCGTTTTTTTATGTACTCCGGCAGTCGGGTTGCTATCCGACAACATCTCTGGGTAGTTAAATCTGTTTCCAAAATACTTGGATGCAAAAATATACCGACGCTTAATACTGCATTGGTTAAATCTAGCACAAAACCGACATACAGGTACGTTGTGATCAGGGCCTAGGCAAGGAATACAATATAAATGGAAATCCTTATGCGGTATTTGCTTCCCACAAGTAATACAATTATTTACTTTTTCTTGACATCGGTAAAAAGCAAGAAAAAAGTTTCCCTAATGGGGTACTTAGCTTTATTGAAGACTTCGGTTCTGACACTCAAACGTGAATATTTCAATAGTCGGCCGGCCGGCACTTGCGAAATGCTTCTGCTTCGGGCAACACGTGGCAAGAAAGACTGAAGAAAATGGCGTCTGCTGCATGTTTTATACCCCTGACGTCATGGAAGAGAAGACAGCAACCAACGCAGGACCCAAGACTTTGGAATTCAGGCCGACTGAGGGCAACCTGCCAGCAGATTACCCAAATGTAATGACTGCAACAGTGAAACACGGAGAACATCAGTAACATGATTGTATACAATGATTTGGTAACAATGGATTACATTGGTGGCACCAGTGAGGAAGGCATACAATTAAGTATTGAAACTTGGAATTAGTGTACGGTAGTTATTGAGTGATGAGGAGATGGATATTGGGGGGGGGGGTCAGGTTTTAGGGTTGTTAGTGGAAGTGCAGGTACCTATTCAATGTGCGGAGAGATGCAATTTAAGGGAGTTTTTGAAGGTAGAGGGATTAGACATAGCTCTGAGTGAAGGGGGAAGATCATTCCATAAGACTGTAAAGGAGTACAGGATTTGGCCGGCAGAGAGCTTAGGTTTGTCAACATTTAATAGCATTTTGTTTTCAGACCTAAGGTGATGGTTTGGATGATACATGGTCAGTATACTAGTAAGGGATGGGCAGGCTGTTGGGAAGTAGATAAGTTTATGGGCAAAAGTAAGTTGCAGGTATGTCAGATGAAGGGGGAGTTCAAGCCAGCCTAGTTGCTGCTGTGTGGTGCAGTGGTGAGTGGAGAATTTGGCATCTGTAGCAAATTTGGCAATCTTATTGTAACATGAGTTGAGTTTTGTTTTCAGAGAGGACTGTATATTGGTAAGGATGGGGGCGCCATATAGGAGGGTTGGAAGGGAATGCTGAGGCAAGAGCCTTTTTTTGCAGGAGGACTAAGAAAGTAGTTATGCCTATAAAGGGATTCTATTTTTTGATTTTTTTTTATGTTACTATGGATATGAAGGTCAAAGGTAAGGTTGTCATCGATAATGACACCAAGTAGTTTAGTGTTAGAAACTACTTCAGTGATAGTATTATTTTGGGAATGAATACAGAGTTCAGCTCTATTAACTGGGCTGCATTTAGTTGGGCTAAAGATTAAGAGTTTAGTTTTATTGGGGTTGAGGGCTAGGTGGCTCTGTGACATCCAGGATTCTGTTGAGGTGAAAGCTTCTTGGGTAAGTTATAATACAGAAGCAGATTTAGAAGAGCAGATAATAGTGAAATCATCAGCATACTGTATTAGAGCAGAGTGGGAAAGAGTAGTGTGGAAGTCATTGATAAATATATTGAAAGGAAGGGGACTCAGTATAGAGCCCTGGGGTACCTCTGTATTAGTGTTTACGAAAAGGGAGAAACAGTGTTGCCAGACAGTAGACTGTTGCCTGTTAGTGAGTTAGTCAGAAAACCAATGGAGAGTCGGGGGAGAAACGCTCACTTTGGACAGTTTGGTAAGCAGGAGGGGGTGGGAATCAGTATTGAATGCTTTTGAAAGATCAAGAAAGAGTGCAGATACTATGGAACCAGAGTCATGGGCTCTGTTAACTGTGTCCAGGAAGGAGATGAGAGCGGTATAAGTGCAATGTCCAGGCCTAAAGCCATGCTGAGTGGGGTAGAGCAGTTGGTGTGTAACCAGGTGATTAAGGAGCTGAATTTGAATGCATTTTTCAAGTATTTTTGAGATGGGAGAAAGTATAGCAATCGGTCGGAAATTAGAGATGTCCGAGTTTTTGCCACCTTTATGAAGTGGAAGAACAAACGCTTTTTTCCAGACATCTGGTATACAAGATTCTTGGATGATCTATTGATGAGGATGCTGATGGTATATGCTATGGAGGAGGCTGATAGTTGCAAGAATTCTGGAGGTAGGTTGTCAGGGGCATTGGTGCAAGATTTTAGTTTGTGAAGAAGTTTTCTAATGGTTGAGGTAGGTATAGGAGAGAGTGAGAAAGTGGGAATTGAAGTAGAAGGGGTGTGTAATATAGTACTGTTTGATAGATTTGTGTTGATGGGTGGGAAGGTGGTAGTAAGTTTAGAGATGGTTTCAATGAAATGGGAGTTAAAAAGTGAGGCTAATTCATGGGGTGTTTCAGGGTTGGGGGATGGATTATGGTGGGTTCCAGGATGGCGTAAGGAGTTAATTGCTCCACAAAATTTTCCTGGGGTTATGATTATGTTGGTTTCGGAGTGTTTGGAAGTGTTCCTTTTTGTTTTTGCCAACTAACCATTTGGTTTGACTGCGAAGTTGTTTATATAGTGTGAGGTTGGAATCAGTCTTGTTTTTAGCCAGGTTTTCCAGGCTTTGTCTCTAGAGGACATAACTTGCTTTGTGGACTTGGTAAGCCATTTAGCATGATTAGTTTTGACTCGTTTTAGTCGTTGAGGGGCTAGAGTATTAAGGATTCAGAAATGTAGAAATGAAGAATTCTACTGCTTCATTAAGAGGGAAAGATGTTAATGGATTCCAGTTAGTATTGTACAAAGTGTCATTTAGTGTAATAGGGGAGAAATGGGATAGAACTCTAGTGTATCTATATTGATGTATATTTTTTGGGCTTACGTATTGTGTATGCTGGTGAGTGATCACTTATGCTATCTGTGAGAATGCCGGAAGTGGAGATATTTTTAAGGTCTGAGACCATAATCTAATCCAGAATTGAGGCTTTACTATGTTTGTCAGGTCTGGTGATATCTGAGATGAGCTGTGTATAGATATGAAGATTGATGCCTATGGAAGGGTTACTGTTGGATATGTCTAACCAGTTAATATTGACATCACCTAGGATGACCGTTTCATTTTTTTATATTGTTGGTAGTCTAGGCAAGGATATCCTAAAGAATAGGAATATTGTTTCCTGGGCTAATGTATATGACAATGATGTAGAATTTTTTTGGTTGTTTAGTTTTAAGAAGGAAATAAGTAACTATGTGGTGGAGAAGGTAGGCATATGCTTGGATAAGGAATCACCGTGAAGGAGCTTGAATATAATAGGGCAATACCACCACCTTTTTTATGTAGTCTCTGTTTTTAGACAAAAATAGTTTGGTGGAAGAAATTCTTTATCCTTTATATATGGTGTTACCCAGGTTTCAGTGATGGCTGTAAAGTCAGATTTATAGTGACTTAGCCATCCATGTAGTCGGGGAATTTAATTTCATATACTTTGAAAGTTGATGGTAGTAAAACAGAGTGCTTTTTGCAGTTAGGGGCTTGGTGAGAAAAAGAAGAAGGGCCAGGGTTAGGGTGTATATCACCACTCTGAAGTAGAGTAGGATGGGAAGGACAGGATTTTGGATAGAGTATCTTTTTTAGGTTCCCAACATTGTACTGGATTGGGCTAACAGGAACAATATTTTGTGTAGAAAGGCTTTTTGGTTTTGTTTCAAAAACTGGATCAGTGGTATACAGACTGGACCAGATTGAGTAGCTGAAGAGGGTACCATAATATGGGGATGTTGTTGATGTGGGTTTGAGAGATATACAAATGGAGTGAGGTGAAGAGAGGCTAAGAAGGAGAGAGAAGTAAACAGTAAAACTAAGGAGAACAAATTTGTAAATGAGGGACATGTTGTGAGGAGTAGAGGATACAAGTGAGTGTATTGTGTGAGGGTAGTAGATTAGTAGAGTTGACTAGACAGTAAAGGGAACGCACAAGTATGGAGGTTAAAATAGTAAGGTAAGGGTGGGGTGCTTAGGAGTGTAGTTGGGCAGAGAAGGTGGAATAGGGTTTGAGGAGATATGGGATTAAGAAATACGACTAAAGGTACTGATAAAGTAGGAGGAGGGAGGTGTTAGTTACTTGTGGGGGTGTAAAAAGGGTTGGACTGCTAGATGAGTGGCTATTTGTGTGTGTTGATTGGGAGGGTGTGGTTGCAGGGTGTGTGGAGGGAGGGGTATGGGTAAGTATAAATGTAATTGATGCAGGGGTGGGTGGGAATGGGGGTAAGGTAGAGGAGCGGAGTGAGCCCGAGCATAGCGAGGGTGAACAGAGCTGGGCTAGCCCAGCTGAGAGAGGCAAGGATGCCAGAAACTATCAGGAACAGCACACGTTTTGGTCTGAGTAAGGCTGTTTTGTAGGTTACAGGAGCAGGAGAAGCAGTTCAAACTGTGGGCAGTTTTACTGTAGTTGTTTCTTCCTTGCATTTTAATTTTAATTTAAGAGCAAGCTCCCATTAGAGCATGGCTGTTTTCAGCATGCGGCACTGGGAAATAGTGTCTTTATATGGCATAAGTCTCACCTTTTCCCATTTACTATAATTCAGTTAGGTTAGGTATGGTAGGAGTTCCTTTGAGTAATGCTACACTACCATCTAGTGGCTACATAGGGAAGCAACAATAATAAACCCAAAAAGAGAACAAAATAATTTTCCTCACTATCACAACTCTGCTGTGGGACACAGGCTGAGATTATGAATACTTACACTGGAGTCTAACTGCCATGAGCCTGTCATTAATTCTGATATCCCTTACTGCTTCTGAAGCCTCTCTCTCACCACAATGCCTACACCATTTCTAGCCTGCCCTCCACCGGAGTAGTAGACTCTGGATCCCAAGCCAAGTAGCTTTTCTCTACTGCCCTTCTATCTCGTCTCCTGGATACATAGGATGTCCAGCCTCCTCTGTATCATCATGTCATCCACTTGACAGTGATAGGATTCAGAGCTGTCAAAGCAACCGGAAATGTAGCCGGCTCCACAGGAAAAAACTGCTGCCGACAGACCAGCCATGGTCTCAAGAGTGGATCATCTCCAACTGAGACAGTCCAGAGGGTAGGTTCCGGAACCACTGTAAGATCTACCAGTGGAATCGAAGGAGCTGGCACCAGGATAGGCGTTGGCATCGAGGGCTCCAAGACCTGTGGGGAGGTTGAAGGAGGAACATATGTTGGAGTCTGTGGAGAAAAACCCTCAGTCCAGGGTGGGAGGGAGGTCCTAGATGGAATTGGGATGCCTCTGACTGCTATGAGATGATCCACAAGTCTCACTACATTGAGCTCTGAAAGGCTCCTGGTGGAACGGATTGACATCCCAGATGGAGATTCAAGGCTGGTCAAGGAATGGACTTAGCTGTTGTCCAACAAAGGGGTCAACTGACTGAGAATATCGGGTCCTGGCCAGTGTCTCAACCTTTGGCACCGTGGCTGGAAGACCAGAAGGTTGTGATGATGGGGGAAAGTGACCAGTTTCAAGGGAGAGGCTATTGTTGGTGCCGAGAGGGTCTGTGGTAACGTGGAAGGGGTCGGTACCCTGGGAACAGTAGCGGTTGGTTGTCCATAGTCAAGGATGTCACTATGGATGGAGTTTTAGACTCCAGTGCTGAAGTAGGTGCCAAAGTAATTTTGGTATGTTTCGGTTTCAGTTCTGTATGAACCTGGGCTTTACTGGTTTTTGATTCCTGGGACTGAGGAGACCTCCTCCACAGATAAAGCCTCCGAGACGGGGGTTTTCAAGAGACTCTAAGATTAAATTTTTCTTACAGTCTGCTAAAGTGGGGGCACTAAAGCCCCTATAGAGCTCGCACGGAGGTTGAACTTTCAAATGTGGGATTCCTAGGAAATAGGCACAGGAGAGATGCCCATCAGAGTTTGGCATCTTCCTGCCACATTTATCACACTGTTTAAAACCAGTAGTGCCCTTCTTGTTAGCCATTAATTAAAATCAAGTTGACAACAATCAAACAGTAAGTAAACAAGAAGAAATAACCTTTCACAACTAGGTATACACACACACATGTAAAAGGAAGGATTTTTTTTAATTTACCACAATGGTAAGTAGAAAGTATACCCAAAGTGTAAAGGGAAGGGGAAAAAGAATACCAACGATGGTATTTAAATTACCAAAAGGTAAGGGGAAGGGAGGGGCCTGTACCAATGATGGTACGAAGAAATACTAATAAGGTAAAAAGGAAGGAAAAATTCACTCGCACAAGAAGGGAACTATCACCAACTATAAACCATTAAGAAATAGGAGAATTATAAAAGATTATATGAGTAAATTTGCAAAAATTAAGAGAAAAAACAATACACTTAGCTTCACAGCTGGCCTGACATGTCTTGAAACTCTACATGGCAAATGAGATCTGAGGAGATGAGGAGAGGGGAACTATGGGAACCTTAGCTCGAGAGTTTCTGGCTGGCGCAAGAGTGTATATCGACTAAGTTGGTTCCTAAGATGGAACCGAAACCCATCCGTCATGAATTAATGAAGATTAACAACATCAGATGATCTATTTATAACACACCCCACCTGTGAATCAAACCCAGAAATGCACCTCTCTCAGGCATCCTTTCATGAGGGATGGCATCTGTTCTGTTCAAATGATCTGTGAAGGAATTCTTCTATAAAGGGATCCAAGATGACCTGATGGTCAAAAATTACTCCTGTGCCAAATACCATGCTTCATTTGGCAATATGAATAGGTAAGAGTTATTTTTCCATGCTAGTTGATCTACCACAACAGGTTAATGTCTGTGAAGATACACAGTGTCACTGCCAGCCAGGACAGTTTGAAAGTTTAATGGCTATAACAGGCATCATTTCCTTTACATTTAGGTATTTCTTTTGAGTTTTGTTGCAAGTAACTTGAAACTTCAAGCTCCTCTGAGTCATGTACCCAAGCCACATCCAAGGAGTCTGTGGCGACTGTGTGGGTGGTTAGAATGTAGCCTGAATGGGATCACACAACACAGCTTCACCTGCTATATTCACCATTAGAGCTTAGAAAGCAGCAAGGGGCACTACAGAGAATGTGCTTGTTTCATAATCTCTTCCTCATGTGTCACTGCAATTTTCTCATGTGAAGCCTTGCCAGGGGGAACAAATACACCCCAATGTCCTGAGGTATTCCCTGGTTATAATCAAAGTCTTTTGTTCTTTGGTAGTAAAATAAGACGTCAAAAAAGTGTCCTCTGTGAGGGAGAAAACACCTTTTGCTTTACCGTTTCCAGAAGAGTACCTAAAACTAATTATTCAGATGGTGCTCATTGTGATTGCGAAAGGGTTAGAAAGAATCCCAGAGTCTGAAAGCAAGTCAGGATAAACTACAGGTCTGTCTGTATATCCTCTACGTATGAAGCCTGCATGAGATAGTCATCTAGATAAGAGCAACGGTAAATCCCTCAGTCCAGCAGTAAGTAGGCAATTACTGGAGCCTGACACTTTGTGAACACCCTGGATGAAGTAGACAAACCAAAGGTAACAGAAGTAAATGAATACCCCCCTGCTTTGAATCTGAACAGCCCGTCTTTTCGGGCGACAAGTATAAGAAAGTGTGCATCTTTCAGATCTAGAGTTCTGAGTTTGTGGAGGAGAGAGGAAAGGCAGTAAGACCTGCAAGACAGATTTGCATTTTGAACTTTCCCACAAGGAGAAACTTACTTAGCCTTGGTAAATGTAAACCAGGCCTCCAAGGACAGTCTTTTCTTGGGACTAAACAGTCTTTTTTTGTTCCCCTTCTAACAGCTGACCACTAGCTGCAGCCAGCTCCTCTCCTTGTTCACCAGGTCTAATTGATCTGCCTTAGCCTTGTCCGAGTTCAACCCAGCCCATATCAAAGGCCAGTGAGGCGATATGGATTACTGGCACAGCATTATACTGCTGTTGGGAAGTGCCCCCTAAGCCCATACCACCCCATGGCAAACTTGCAAGTTTCGCAATTACCGCCTATGGGAGGTGCATGCATGCTTCTGCGCAACCTTCCCACAAAGCAGTTTAACTCTTGCAGCATGTAGCTTGCCAGCTCTTAGTACTGCAACTCTGTAGTAAGCCTAGGCAGCCTCACTTTCCCAGGGTGAACGAACAGGCATCAGTCACTCATTAACACCCACTCCCAATCCAGTCCCACCAGAGCCCATGCTGCAAGTTGAACACAGGTTATCTGGTGCACAGTAAGGGCTTTATCCCTCTGAGCTAAGTGGCCATACCAGGACTAGAAACTGTCTTGAATAAAATGGTTTTCTTACTCTAGCAGTACTGCTCAATTTCTCGATAGTCCCCCTAATTTAGAAGGTCCAGCAGCATAGGCTTGATTAGATCTTTTTGTTCTCTTGGTATTAAGGTGGGTGTCTGAAATCCTTGCTCTTTTTATGAACTACAGCCTGCAATCTTATTTTTATTTTTGCTCCCACTGAGAACCTTCCTCAATGGATCTCCAACTTTCATCCAACTAGTCTACTCATTTCAGGGGGACATAAATCAGGTATTCCTACACTAAGCACTATGTCCCATTACTTTCCACTCAGGAATATCCCTATCAGCCTTTCATTACCTGGCAAGAGTCAGGTGGTTGGGAGTGGGCCAGCGTGCTGGTCAAGGAGGATGACCTAATGATTTGGGGCACCCACTCACCTTTTAGCAGCCCCTCTGAGCCTGCAATCAAGAAGTCTCTCTCTTCATGTCAATTTCCCATAAGCTATATATGACATGCAAGTGCATTCTGAGAGCTTATGCTTGGTCAGCTCTAAGCTCTACTAGGTGTCACCCATGTGGAGAGTCAGAGCTGCTTCCCTCCCTGATGGATACAACAGCTGACAGCTCCACTAACTCCCATACTTTCCAGCCAGCTCCTATAGGCACCCAAGCTGATAAATGAACTCTGCTTACCTGCGGCATAGTTAGGGTTTTCTCTGTTTATGACATGGAGTGGCAAGGCACAAGAATATTCAGTGATTCCCACCCACACTTTTTTGAAATAGCCACAGACAACCCGTATGTTTTGAGTTTGAGTACCTGTGAGCATGTAGAAGAGAATGGAAAGGGCAGGAGTGGGATCCAAGGGTTGGAAGAGGAAAGAGCTCTGTAGAATCATGGCAGATCCCTTGTGGTGTCACTGCCCGGGGGACTTGCAGGCTTCCCATCCTAGCTGGCTGGCCATTTTTTTAAATGATCTTTCTTCTTTGGGTGCTTAACGTTGTCTTACATCTTGCCTCTAATGGAAAGGTCATCTTTCAGTGGAGTCATTCTTACTATTTATGATGGGGTGAAACACCTGTTTCAGTGACTGCATTTTCTTTTCCTTTTCCTCTAACTTCTAACACAACTACTCAACCAGGGCTCCAAACAGCAGCTCCTTCTCTAATGGGGCACTAAGATGCAGCTCCTTCTCTAATAGGGCACTAAGATGCTGTGCTTTCTCATGATCTGGCAAGGGCTGTGTCCTCAAGTCAGGCACATCTCCTAATGATAGCCCCACCTTTCCTGTTGCTGTAAGACAGAACCATTGCATCACAGACAATTTTGATAGAGTGCTTGACAACTTGGAAGAGAAGCTGTACAACTCCAGCACTTAATCTCTCAGGGTCTTATCCTCTAACTCCTCAGCTTTATCCTTAATTTGGTACAGGAAGGTCCTTTGGAATTTCATGTGTGGTTTGGTAGCTCAGAGGCCAAATGGCCAGGGTGGCAAAGTTGTGGACTTTCTTCCCAAATCACTCAGGGACTCTACTTTCCTTGTCATCGGGAATAAGATTCTTGGTTGGAGCCCCAGCAAATCCTTTGCCTGAATCCACAGATTCCATGGCTGGATCAGCAGCTGTTTTCTTCAACAGGGACTTATAGGAATTCATAACCCTGTAAAAATGGTTGAGATTCCTGGAAGCAAGGGTTTGGGAATCCCAGTCCAAAGATCCAATGCTGAATGCATCTTCCCAGGTTTCAAGCACTACCTCAATAAACCAAGAAGCTCTACAATATATTCCGTTCATCGAAATCTTAGCCTCCCACCTGAAGAAATCTTTCATCTTGCAGAAGGAGTTAAATGAAAAATCATCCAGCGAGGAGTCAGAGGATAGGGTGTTTTCAGTTTCTTACCTGGAAGAGAGAAGGGAAGATATCTGGTACAAATAAGGCACTTCCATCAAACTTAAAGCCAAGGAATTCAGATTCATCACAGGAAAGGAATGGCTCTCATTTCCTTTGTAAGACTGGAAACCTTGACACTGATGACAATGGTGGTTGTAGGCTCTTAAAGAAAAAAAATGCCTGAGCCACCTTTATTATAGGTTCATAGGTAGGTACTAGGCTATTGGCCCTAGGGCCTATATAAGCCTAGCCAAAAGGCACCCTGACTTTTGCCACCCAAGAAAATTATTTTCCTGTGCCACTGTCGAGCAGAGCCACAGAAGTGATGCCCAGGGTGAATTTCCTATCTCCCTTCCAATCATCAAGATTTTTCGTGAAGAGTGCTAATGAGGAGCTTTGTTTGATATGGATAGGTAGTTTGTTCCAGAGTATGGGAAGTCTCTGGGACAGGAATCTATCCCTCCAGCATGTTCTGTTAAATGTGGTGACAAGGTTTAGGTCCCTAGAGTGTGTAGCTTGGAGGGATTGAGATTTCTTTAAATGGAGCATGCCCAAAAGCTCTGGGTTTGACATAGCTTTGTATGTTAGGCAGAGATCACCTCTGAGTAGGAGATAGGTGATGGAGTAAAGCTGGAGTTTTGTGAGACTGTCTGCGTAGGGCATCTGTTTGAGGCTGGTAATCCTCTTTGTGAGGTATTTCTGTGGCCTTTCCAGTTGTTGTAGATGCCTTGTGAGGTACATAGCAAAAGGAGCATTGTACTCTATAATGGGTCTACTGAGTGACGAGTAGAGGGGAACAATGACCTTTTTTTTCCTGGATGAGAAACCTTTTGTGATGGTGTGCGCCACGTAGAAGGATTTTCTGACTACTGTGGCAATGTGATCATCAAAGGAGAGACTACTGTCCACCTGTGTCCCAAGGTCTCTTATCACACTTTCGGTGTTAAGTAGACTACCACCTATGTGATAGTTCATGGGTAAAGAGTTTTTACCAAAAGGTATGACAATGCACTTTTTGGCATTGAGCTTGAAGCCATGGCTTTGACACCAGGCATCTGTCTCAGCGAGGCCCTTTTGTAGGATGTCCACATCTTTTGGAGTTTTGATTATGGCGCCTAGTTTGCAGTCATCTGCGAACTTTGTTAGCCAAAGACCTTCTGCGTTAACTTGTACTTCAGAGAAGTAGATACCAAACAGGAGAGGACCCAGGACTGAACCCTGTGGTACTCCACTTGTCATTGGTCTTAAGTTGGATTTGGAATCTGCTACTTTCACAGTGTGGGTTCTGTCAGTGAGCCAGTTGGCAAGCCATCTTGTGACAGAGGGATTTATACCTAGTTTAGTGAGTTTATCTATAATTCTAGAGTAGGGGATGGTGTTGAAAGCCTTGGCGAGATCTAGATAGGCTGTGTGAACCACCTTACCCTCATCTACGGCTTTGGTGACTGCTCCAAAGAAGTCTATCAGGTTAAGGAGACATGATCTGCCTTTTATAAACCCGAACTGGGTGGGGTCCTGAGTTTGGAGATTACCAATGTCATTGTTTACAAGTTCCATGATGATACGTTCCATAGCCTTGCAGACCAGGCTCATCAGTCTAATGGGGCGGTAGTTTCCGGGGTTCGTGGTGGCTCCCCCTTTGTGGAGTGGGATAACCGTCGCTGTGGGCTCATAGCCTGAGGTGAGGCTATGACTGAACATGGTACTTAGGTGGGGTGCCAGTTCGTTCTGTAGTTCATGTAGAAAGCAGCCTGGGATGTTGTCAGGTCCCATGGATGCTGTGTTTTTGGCTTTGGAGAGTGTTTTTTTTACTTGTGCAACCGTGATTACAGGAACTTTGCATTCTTCCAGTATAGAGATGGGCCCTTTAGGGGATGAGGGGGGGTGGGTAAAGTTAGCACTGAACCGATCTGCCAAGATGTTGGCAATATCAGTTGGTTCTGTATATTTAGTGCCATTGTGCTGCAACTCAGAGCAGATCTAAGTGTTGCCATTGAGATTCCTGACATAGCTATAGAATGCTTTGTGTTTGGCTTTAGAGTTAGTGGCGATTTTGTTTTCGTAACTAGCTTTGGAGGATTTTATGAGGGATCTCCGCTTCTTACTGAGGCTGACCAGGGAGTTTTTCTCCAATCATGGGATTTTACTCTTTTTTGCAACAGTTTCTTTCTTCTGTTGTAGAGTTTGTTTATGGCAGGGGACCACCAGATTGGCTTCCTTTTTTTGGAGGAGAGCATCTTAGTTCCGTTAGGGATTGCACGATCCATGCACTCGCGTAAGTGCTTATAAAGTGCATTTGCGTAGGATTCAGCAGTCATACCTCTACTGTCAGTCAGCATGGGTGTCGTGAGGTTTGCCACTTCTGTCTTAAGAAGCGTGAAGTTGGCTTTGGAGAAATTTTTTACGGTGGTTTCCCTAATGGGAGTGGGGGAGGGATGTGGATGTCTAGGCTGATTAGCTTGTGGTCGGATCTGACCAACGAGGAATTGACCTCTGGTGTGGAGCACCAGTTGCCCATGTTGTTAATAACCAGGTCTAGGATATTGCTGCCCCTGGTGGGGGTGTGGATAAGTTGATCCAAGGCACTGGAATTTATGAATTCCAGAAAATGTTGAGCACAAGAGATGGTACATGAGTAGTTTTCCCAGTTAATGGTGGGGTAGTTGAAATTGCCCATTATTAGGGTGTTAGGTTGTACCCTAATAATTTCCACTGTATCAAGAAATGAGGAGTGGGAATCCTGGGACATGTTGGGGTATCTGTAGCAAGTTAAAATTTGGATTGCGGTCTTGCCCAGAGTTAGTTGCACTTGGATAATCTCGGATGCATTATGCTGAGCAACTAGCCTGGAGGTGTGGATGTCCTTAATAAATATAGACACGCCTCCGCCTTTAGTGTTTTGGTCCAGGTTAGGTGGCCAAAAGGTGTGGTATGAATTATAGCCTGGTAATGCTGGAGCCTTGAACCAGGTCTCTGTCACTGCACAGATGTCGATGTTCTCCATTTTAAGGAGTGCCTCAAGTGAGTGCATTTTGAGGTTTAGACTTCTAGCATTGAGTAGCAATACCCTCAGATTCTGCTTACTTGTACCTGTTACGGTGGTGAATTTGTCATCTGAACCTTGCCTATAAAAGGCACTATAGGGGTGGCTAGAGACTTAGCCAGTATCCGGAATACCAAGGGCGACAGGTGCAAGCCATCTCTGGCAAAGCATCGTGGTTTGTCGATCATGTCATCCCAGGCAGACAGATACTGGATCCCCTTAGAATGACTCCAGAAGCTTAGCCAATTGTTGAAGTCAATCATTTTGTCCTTGTACTGTAGTATCATTCTGGGTGATGGCAGGATGCTACTCAGGGCTAGGATCATACCTGCCTGGGCTTCCAGATTGGACAGCTCCGCCATGTCCCTTTTCATGTAGTCCAGGGAGGTACGTCTTAAGGTCATTCACACCAATATGGACAATGACAGAGTCATATTTGTACTTGTTGTGGAGTGACCTGAGTGCATGCATTATGTGGCGGATCCTGGCACCAGACAGGCAGATGACAGTAACTTTCTCCTTGTTTAGCCTGGTGAGTGGAACATCAGTGTGCCTGACTATAGAGTCACCTATGACTAGAGTGTTGGGTACGTTATGCCTTATGGGCTGTGGTTGAGTGGCACACTGAGTTTGTGGGCTATGTATCATTTGGGTTGTGTGGGGGAGTGGAGGTTGCTTGCGTTTCTGCTTTGGAGGTCCCTGTTGCTTGGGCAGGTTTTTGCTGAGAGCCTCTGCGAATGTAGGTGTGTGTTTTGTGTTTCTATGTATGTGTTTTGGTGGCGTAGGTTTTGAGGGACTATGTGATGAGTGCTGTGTGGTGCAAGTGTTTACCTTGTCCTCTTGACTGTCTAGTCCAGTCTTGGGTGAAGACAGCTTTGCTTCCAGTTTGGCTATAAAAGTGCATCTCTCACAGGTTGTAGTGTTGGTGGTTGGAGGAAAGGGTTGCCTGTGTACATGAGGCAATTGCTGCACTACCCCAAGATGCCCAGATTCATCAGGTAGACAGGCGAAAATAACTGGAGCTGACTCTTAAACATGCCTGGATAGGTGCTTATTTGTTAAGTACTAGAAACTATTTTCCTCTAGACAAGTGAGGAAAGTTGACTGCTGTAGTAATTTGTAGCTTATTTAGTGCTTACGAGTTCTGAACAAGTGCTGAGGTCAAAGAAACAGACTTGAGTGCTGAAACAAAAAAACTGGCTAGTTCTAAAACAAAATTAAGCTAGATGGCTTCCCTCCAACACAGAAAGGCTTGGGGGCTCGCAAATCTGTATCCAGACTACACTACCCGCAGGAAAGGCAGGAAACAAGCTTAGAAAATTGTTTTTTTAAGTGGAAAGAGAGAAAGTAGGAGCAGAAACTAAATGGATTGGCCTTCTCAAATGTTCTCACTGTATTAGGTAGAATGAGGTAAAAACAATAGACTGGGAAGAGTGTCCCAGATCAAATTTACAGTAGGGGCGGGCAACTGCAAGAACAGCATACCAATAGGGAGGGGGGTGACTGCAGAAATGTTTCTCACAGCAGAACAGCAGCAGTTTTACACAGATAAAGGAGCCTCTAGAGGAAAGCTTTGAAAGTACAATTGTGTACACTTACCATAAATGTAGACGTCCAAGTGTATTTACTGTTGCAATCATTACATTTGGGTAATCTGCTTGCAGGTTGCCCTCAGTCGGGTCCTGCATCGGTTGCTAGCCCTTCTTCCATGACGTCAGGTCGTCACGGGCATAAAACATGCAGTCGACGCCATTACATCAGTTTTTCTTCCCCTAGATGTCAGGTTCCCCCCCTAATGGGGAGCAATTAACCATAAAAACACACAGGTATACCTCCAACAAAAAAGCAAATACACCAAAAAGGCTTTTAAGCATAGTAAAGTAAAGTAGAGGTATAGCCAAAAGAAGCTGGGGGCAGTAGGGAGGGTAACCAGGACTGCAACAGTGAATACACTCGAACATCTACATTTATGGGAAGTGTACACAACTGTACTATGTTCTTCATGTTTCACTGTTGCAGTCATTACATTTGGGTAGATTCACAAAGCTATGGTTGGGAGGAGGAGTTTAGATAGCACTGGGTCAGTTGTAAGACCCTGCAAGACTGCAGTGGCAAGGCCAGCTCTGGATTTAGAGAAAATTGGCAAATGATAATGCTTGGTGAAAGTATGTACAGAACTCCAGGTAGCAGCTTCTAGGATGTCCCTGGTAGGAACGCCCTTGAGAAAGGCTGTAGAAGTAGATGCAGCCCTGATGGAGTGAGATCTGACCCCCTGGGGGATAGGTGTTTCATGGTGCTTATAGCAGAAATGAATGTAGTGGCTTATCCATTTAGAAATGGTTTGTTTTGAAGTAGCATTCCCCTCTGCCCCTACAGCAAAAGCTACCAGCAGTTGTTCAGATTTTCTTTGAGGTTTAGTCCTGTCCAAGTAGAATCTAAGTTGTCTGTGCACATCCAAGAAATGCAGAATCTGTTCCCCTTTGTTCTGCAGATTGGGAAAGAAGGTTGGCAAATGAAAAGACTGATTAAGAGCCATACTGGATACCACCTTGGGCATAAAGGATGGATTTGTTCTGAGTGACACCCCGTCCGCATGAAAGATGATGAAAGGCTCCACTGCCATAAGGGCCTGTAATTCAGATACCATTCTAGCTGAAGTGATTGCTAAAAGGAAAGCTGTTTTCCAAAAAAGAAATTTTAAGCCTGCAGTAGCAGCTGGCTCGAAAGGAGGTAGAGTGAGTTTCTCCAATGGTCCCAGGCTGGGGTTGGAGCTCTCCTGGGTGGTCTCAAATTTTTGGCCCTTCTGAGGTACTGCTTGAGCAGTGGATGAGAGAAGAGGGGAGGTTCTGTGTTATAATGAGCTGAAATGGCTGAGGCGTGGATTTTAATGGAGGAAAAAGACAGGCCCTTGTGAAGCATCTCAGTTTAGTATTGTAAAATCTGAGGTAAACTGGGCACTGCTGTGCTCATCCCTTGAGATTGGTTACAGGCACAGAATCTTTTCCATTTTTCAGCATAAGATTTTCTAGTACTAGGCCTCCTTGCCTCTAAGATGACATCCATCACAGGTTTGCTGAAGGATGGTAAGGGAGAGTTTAAGTAATTAGCCAGGCTGCAAGGTTCGGTGTTGGAAGCTGAGGGTGCAGAATCTGGTTCTCCTGCTGAGACAGCAGGGAAGGAGTTTGAGGCAGGTGCCATGGAGATGACCATGACACACTGCGCAGGAGGGGGTACCAGTGTTGGCGCAGCCAGTCTGGAGCAATCAAAATCATCCTTGGTTTGTCCAGTTTGACTTTTAGTAGTACTTTGGAGAGCAGAGGCAGCGGGGTGAAGGCATAGACTGATAGGTTTCTCCAGCTGAAGGAGAGAGCATCCACATTCCAGGCTTGTTTGTGGGGAGTCCTTGTGCAAAATTTGTCCCATTGGTAGTTCTGGGGAGAGGCAAACAGGTCTATATCTGGGCTCCCCCATTCGCTTGTCAACATATTGAAAATCCTTTGTTCCAGTTTCCACTTGTGTGGGTCCATGAGGTTTCTGCTTAGTCCGTCTACCAGTGTATTTAATTTTCCTGGCAGGAATTGAGCTTGTAAGTGCACTTGGTAGCTCAATGCTGTGTCCCACAATGCCATGGCTAGTCTACAGAAGGGCTAAGAATGTGTACCCCCCCCTGCTTGTTATGTACCACATAACAGTGGTGTTGTCCATCTTTACCATTAGTTGTCCTGGAAGAATGTAGTCCTTGAAGGCTGTCAGAGCATTCTGTACAGCTAACATTTCTTTTTGAATGATATGCAGGTGCATTTGACTTGGGTTCCATTTGCCCTGAATGCACTTCTCTGCCAGGTGAGTCCCCCATGCATAGTCAGATGCACCTTTTAGGGTTTGAGCAGCAAGGGGTGGTGTGAAAGGTAGTCCCTTGTTTTGGTGGCAGGCCTCTGCCCACCAAAGGAACGCTAGGCGCAGGCAAGGTATGACAGGAATCATTGTTTCTAGGCTGTGAGAATGTTGACTCCATGGGCTTTTTAGATACCACTGTAGTTTCCTCATATGCAGTCTTGCATATGGAATTAGAAGAATGCAGGAGGCCATGAATCCCAAGGCTTGCAGTATTTGTCTTGCAGATAGCAGGGTTTTTGTGGTCACTTGTTTGAAGTAGGTTGTCAAATGAATTTGCTTTTCTGGCATGAGGTAAGCCATCTGGGAAGTTGTACTCAAGCTTGCTCCCAGGAATGTAATTTGTTGACAGGGTACCAGTTGTGATTTCTTTTCATTTATGGTGTACCCCAGACAAGTCAGAACCTTTTTTACAAACGCCAGATTATTCAAAAGTATGTCCTGGCTTTCTGCCTGAATTAGACAATCATCCAGGTATGGGTATATTTGAATACTTCTTTGCCTGCAAAATGCAATAACTGGAGCTAAGCACTTTGTTAATACCTTGGGCGCAGTAATTAAGCCAAAGGGCAGTGCAGAGAACTGATAGTGCGTGTAGCCTGCTTTGAAATGTAGGTATCTTCTGCAAGATTCCCTGATTGGGATGTGTAGGCATGCTTCTTTTAAATCTAGTGTTGCCAACCAGGCGTCTTTGTCCAGCATAGGAAGTAGTTGGTGAGGAGTCAGCATCTCGAATTTTGGAATCTCCAGAAAGGTGTTTAGAGTAGAGTAGACAGGTCCAGGATTGGACACCATGATTTGTCTTTCCTGGATACCAGGAAAAGTCTGGAGTAGAAACCTTGTCCCTTTTCCTCTTCTGGTACCAGATGAATAGCCCCATGCTTAAGAGAGAAAGTACTTGTTTTTGAGCCTCTGCCCACTGATTTGGGGGTAGGTCCGGCCACCCACTTGGTGCTGGCAATGTGTGGAAGTGAAACCTGTATCCCTGGGACACTATATTTAAAACCCATTTGTCCTGGGTAATGAGTTCCCAGTTCTTTGCATGAAGAGCAATCTTTCCCCCCAAAGGGGCAGTCAGAAGATAAGTGCTTGGAAATTTTAAAAGAAAGTCAGAGAGACAGTTTACCATAGGGGGGTGTCTTGTTATTCCCAGACTTGGAAGTGGAGGCCCCCCCACTGCTTAGTTCTGAGAGTCCACTGGGAGTGAAACCTGGGGTTTTTGCTGTGTCTGGGTTTGGCTTGAGAAGACCTGGAAGGGGCTGGAAAGGACCAGTTCTTAGAAGGCCAGTGCCTACTAAATCTAGGAGGCTGAACTTGTAAAAAATCATTAACAGTTTGCATAGATTTAGCTTCATCTTCCATCTTTTTAAGAACTTCTTCAGCCTTGTTGCCAAAGAGGCGGTCCTGATTTAAAGGAGCATCCAACAATTTAGCTTTAACATGATCAGACAAAGATTGCTCCTTAAGCCAAGCATGCCTTCTAAGCACAGACCCAGTAACAGCAGCCCTGGAAGAGGCCTCTAAAGAATCAAAACCATATTGCAAAGTATGTTTTCCAACTTGTTCGGCAGAATGCATTAAATCCTGTAAGTCTTTATTTTCCACACAGTCAGGAATCAACATCATTTTCTGTTTAAGCAATCAAATAACATGTTGCTGAAGTTTAAAGCTGTAATTGCCATGGTTGCTGAAGTATAAACCTTTTTACCCCATCTATCCAGTGCCCTGGAGTCTCTATCAGAAGGGGTAGGATTTTTAGCAGTAGAAGCCTTAATATACCCTTGGGCCCCTGTGAAATAGTCTCTGGATCTGCAATAGGATTTTTGAAAAGGAACTTATGTGACTCAGGGACCCTGTAGTATCTGTCAGGTTTACTGGGAGCAGGAGGCAGGGAATCAGGGGCCAAACTGAATTCTGAAAAAGCATCATCAACAATGTCTAGGACAGGAGGAATAGCCAAAGGCCTATGCTGAGGTAGGAGAAGGAAATCCCTAAGCCTCTTTTTTGAATCAGATAAGTACTGGCTTTCCCAGTGAAAATGCTCCCTTAGAGTATGTAAGGTTTCCCCAAAAAAAAATCCTCAGGAGGGGAAGCAGAAGGAATGGAGTCCTCTGCATCAGAATCCTCATAAGTAGGTAAGGACAAATCCAGGTCATCAGAAGAGTCAGAAAAAACAAAATCCTGATCAGAAGATTCATAATCAAGCTCAGCTCTAGGCCTCTTCGGGGGGGGGGGGGGGGGGTTGGCTACCCCTGATTAGAGTTATTAGCTCTTCAGCCATTTTTATCATTTGTTTTTTAGGCATAGAGGCCTGAGCATGTGGCCTGGGCATCGGTTTTTTAGACATGGATCGAGATTTAGGCCTCAGTAATGAAGGAGACGTTGATTTAATATGCAAGTCTGTACGCCTGAATACACCCTCAGAAGCCGGTGCCTGCACAGCGGCTCCGGACCCATCCAAGGTAGAGACATCCGTGGGTTCCATAGTTAAAGTATCTCACGGCATGCCGGACTCCAAATGGGTCTCAGCAGAGGCCAGTGAATCAGAAGTAGCGGGTATCAGGGGTTGCGAAAGTGCCTCAATGAGTACAGGTGAACTGGCGACTAGCTTAGGAGAAGCGTCGTCGGCAGTTTTGGACCTCGGCGGCCTGTCTCTGTCTTTATCTTTGCGTTTTTTCGGAATCCTGGTAGTCGGATGGCTGACATTTCTGGATAATTAAACTGAGAACCAAAATATTTAGAGGCAAAAATATACCAATGACAGATAATTGCACTGATTAAATAAAGCACAAAACCGTCAGCAAGGTACGTCGTGGTCAGGGCCTAGACAGGAATACAGTACGAATGAAAATATTTATGAGGTATTTGCTTTCCACAAGTAATGCAATTATTAACTTTTACTGACATTGGAAAGGAGCAAGAAAAAGTTTCCCCAACGGGGTACTTAGCTTTTAGTTGAAGACTTCGGTTCTGAAACTCAAAAACGAAAATTTCAGGAGTCGGCCGACTGGCACTTGCGAACTGCTTCTGCTTCGGGCACCGCACAGCAGGAAAGATGATGTAATGGCATCGGCTGCATGTTTTATGCCCCTGACGACCTGACGTCATGGAAGAAGGGACAGCAACCAACGCAGGACCCAAGACTTTGTTAATCAGGCCGACTGAGGGCAACCTGCAAGCAGATTACCCAAATGTAATGACTGCAACAGTGAAACATGAAGAACATCTGCAAACAAGTTATCAGAATGAAACAACCCAAACAGATGCTTAATAAAAGTGGACAATTTCCAGTTAATACCTCACACACAGTGAAACTAGCTAGAAAAGTATACAGTAGACAAAGTGCTATAAATAACTCGAAAAAATAAGCACAAAAATCAGGATACTTAATGTTATATATTATAGATCAGAGTTTGCTCAGTGTCCTTCCTTCGATTAGCTCAGTGTGAAATGGAAGAAACACTCACAAACTTAACTTCTTAGGTAACAGAAAGTTGAATCCTGAGACAACTTTTAAAAAAAAGCTCAAAAGAACCAATGAAGTGCTTACTCTAAGCTGTAGTCCAGGTGACCTCAGTCAGCCAATGACCTTAAACAATCCTCTCTCACTGAAATGCCTAATGGCTTTGGTTAAACCAAGACGTCCCTGAACATGTGCTCAGACACACAGCCTCCACAAACACTAGGCCCAAACACAAGCCTGAATATGGACAATGCTACAAATATCCACACTACTTAGAAACAAACTGCAGAAATGTTTCTCACAGCAGAAAAACAGCAGTGAGCCTTTAAAGTTTTAAACAGATAAAGGAGCCTCTAGAGAAAGCTTTTAACTGCAAATAAGTTATCAGAATCAAACAACCCAAACAGATGCTTAATAAAAGTGGACAATTTCCAGTTAATACCTCACACACAGTGAAACTAGCTAGAAAAGTATATAGTAGAAAAAGTGCTATAAATAACTCAAAAAAAATAAGCAAAAAACACAGGAAGCTTAAGCTTGGGAGGGGGCCTGGGAGGACCCACCCAGCTCTTGTTGCAGTAAGATGGCAAGCATCTGATATTTGGATGTCTTGTCTCTCTTTCTGGTAGTAGCAGCCACCTTAGAAGTCACCAGCCATGAGCGGACACTAACAGGTTTGATTTTTCAAACCTCAGATATTTTCATTTGCCACAGCAGAGGGTATTGTGCACTTGCCCTCAGTTATCAAACTACAGGCAATAGAGGAGACATCTGCTGAGAATTGTTGATGGGCTATGTAAATGCACCGGTTCAGGAGGACATACTTTCCATCAACAGCATGGCAACATCCTGTAGGCATCACCACCGCTTCAATCCAAGCAGGTGTCTGGGTGTGGGGATGCAGTGGTACCTCACTACACCACACCCTTGAGCTTAGAGAGATGCTGAGACTTGATTATGGTATATTGTCAGCTTCACAGAATCCCTTCTCTTGTGTACACCTATCTTTATGTTCTTTAAAGAGGCAAGTCATGGACAACTTGGCTAATACCATGGTGAGCCCAGAAAAGGCACATAGCCTGCTGTCGTTCATCTAGTCCTTGAGAGAGTTTGTTCTCCACTTGATGACTTTCTACTTAAATCTAGCAAAATAATGACAGAAGATGACAGTTTTCTTTCCTTAAACAAAAATAAGCCTCAAACGTTATTGTCTTTATTATGGATTTGACTTTGACAAGAGATGTACTTATTTACTTCAGAAATGGACATATATCCCATATATAACAAACTCCTGTTCTACATGCAGGCAAGAAAAAGCAGGGGTAGTAAGTACCCTTCTGGGGGGAAAAATATTAATTGAATTCCAGAAGCCAGGCTGAACAGAAAGAGTGACAACGCTCAATATTTATATCAACTAATGATTCTGATTTTCTTGCACTGTGGCAAGAAAGAGTCGGCATGGGTGAATGTCCTTCTAATACCACAGAATTGTTAATGTCCAGGTGAGTGTGTGGATAACCAGCAAGGAGGGGAAGGGAGAAAAACTGTGAAAGTCAGGCTGGACATACGGCCTTCTGTGGCATAAGTCCCAAGTTAGTACTACTGGAACACTGAATGATATGATTAACATGTGCAGTTCTGTAAGGAAGTCACAATAAAGGACAGGTATGTACTTAACATATCAGCCGATCTGCTAGAAGCCTCTCTGCAGTGGGTAAAATCACTAGATCTTTAAGATATCACTGTAGCAGTATTCATAGCATCTGAGTTTATTCATGTGCAAAGTTACACTGACTCAAACACTGTTCCACAGGCTTCCTGTTCCCCTGCAATAGAAAGTGTAGGTATTGGCATGCGATGGCAAAGGGTTCCCATTTTAGCAGAACCGTCATGAAACTATCTCAAGTTTTCAGCAAGACACCTCAGCAGGTATGGGTGCTTCTGGTAATGTAAATGTATAGATGATGTATAATTTAACGATAACTGCAAGTTATATTGTAATTATAAAGAGACAGTGTAATGCCTATACTACAAAGACAGTGAAAAACGAGACACTTCACCCACTCTGATAAGATAAGGTTACCTTAGCTACCTTGGATTCCAAATTGTCTGCAGCATGACAAACCAGTGGATGTCTTTCTGGCTGACATTGTCCAACTTAACTAAAAACATTACTGTGTGTGCATCCAATCAGTGTAAAAGATATTCTCCTCGGAGTATCCTGAAAAAAAAGGCAAATATATTCTGATTTGGGTTGATTTTGGCGGCTACTGTGGTCATTAAGATAAGTTTAGTTTGCATTGGCACTCTCTCTGAAAAAAATAAGCTGAGGAGATTCTATGTACACACATCCTGACTCGGATATCTGTTTTGCTGAAATCACAGCCACTGAGAAAATATTCTTCAATGACCGTCTTAACTGCATTTTGCAATACTTTTATGCAAGGCAAATTTAATATTCAATATAAATTTTGGTGTCAAAGCAGAATGGGGGTCCTTTAAAGGGAAAATTGAGTTGAAACGTTCCCTTAAGAAATGTTTTGCATACCTTGAGTGAAGCAAACTAACTCCCTCATACCTCCTGATGAGTACTAGATAACACAAATAAGTGAACTTTAATGGAATTATAACAGATCCAAATCAAAAAGATGACACAATCAGTATGACACGGTGGAGACGGGCTAAAACAGGTCTAGTCTTTTAGAGGAAGTCCACACACAAAACAGATGCCACTTACTGCCTCCCTGTTGAAATGCTAGCACTTGAAATGCTGACTGCTGACGAGCTGAAAAAAAAAGACTGAAAACCCAGGAAGAGAATCAAGTCTCTGAGATCCCTCTTCTCCTTTAAATGTCTTTTTTTTTTTGCAGAGGGAAGGCAAGCTCCTTCCCCACACCCACCAGAAGAACTTGTGTATAAACTCCAAAACCAACATACCTTGGAGATAAAGGGAATATTCTGGGAAAAGGCCATCTTGGAATAAAGTATCTGCAAGTCCATTTTTTGGCCATTCAGTCCCTGTGTTTCAGGACTAGCAGGTCCTGACATTTCAAATGGTTACCCACTTATCTCTGCATATTTTCCAAGCAGTCTGCCTCCAGACAGAAGCGATGACTTGTTGGCCATCACTGTAAGTAAAGAAAATTAAACAGTTAGGTGGAGAGACAGAACATCCAGGTGAGGTCTACTGGATGGCTGAGGCAGCAGCATTTTGGGCACATTAAGGTAAAAAGAATTCTCAAGATGAGGAAGCTACAAGTGGCCAACGGGCTATTAAAATGGCTTTGGCCTTGCATGCAGCATCAAAGATTGCAGCCTGAAAAATATGAATCTTATAGCAACAGAGACTTAAAGGAGTGAAATCTAGAAGGGGGGGGGACCACATTCTGTAATGGGAAGAATACTTTCCTGAGACAGACCTACCTTGCAAACCAGAGCATCCAGCATACATTCTAAGAAAATTATGATGTGCGACTACTCTGTCTGCAACTTTGCAGTGTTCACTATGATGCCCAAGGATTGGGAGAGGTGAAGGACTCTCACTCTCAAGGTTTTCCAGAGAACTGGTGACTGGGAGCCAGTCATCTAAGTACTAGAAACTCTTGGCTCCTCACAACCTCTGATGTTCTACCACCACAGCCACATATTTGGTTAACATCTTGGGGGATTCAAGAGACTAAATGCGAGGGAACAAGGCTGTAAATGACCGACTCCAACCCAAAGGCATAAAAACCTACTTGAATATTTGGTTATTTTGACACTACGGTCAGCATCTTGGAGGCAGGGGAGCACATCCAATCTCCCTTAGTAAGGCAAAGAAGATATGTTTACAGTAAGATCTAGAATTTTGTCTTGAGAACAAATTAATTGAGGTTACTTTGGTCTAAGTTCAGCCTAAGGCCCTCTACTAGGTACAAAAAAAGAATCTGGAATTGCATCTGGACCTTGTAACATCTGGAGGGATTTCTTGGTTGTCACACTTCGCTAGATTTAACACCTCTCACCTCTTTGCTCTCTTTTAACGGTACAAGATGTCTGAATCTGAAAGACAGGGTGCTGGGGGGGAGGGGGCAAGAAATATACTTTTGCATTTTCTGAGAATAATACCCCTGATCCATCTGTCTTGTGTGACGGCTAACTACACAGACAGGGAAGTACCCCCCTCCCAAGAGCCACCAGAGATGGTGAGTCTAGCAAGCTCTCAGAGATACTGCTGGTTCTGTACCCACCTCCCAGAAGAATAGAAGCCACATTTTGAAGAGAATTACAACTTCTAAAGGGACATTCATTCTGAAACGAACCACAGCTCTTTCAATTCTGCAAGGGTGGTGACACCTTTGCTAGACTGTTGTTGGCCTTGTCTGAACCACAGTTGCACAAAACCTTTCCAGTTCCTACAGAAAAGTGTTGTGCTATCCAGAAATGGATATCAACAACCATAAAGGTCTTACCATCTTGCTACTCTTCTCCAACTTGTCTCTCATTTGACACATGGAAAATGTTGGTACCATTAAATAATGTATCCAAAAGATAAAAAACTTTATGGTGGAGTCCATAATGTGAAACCAGGTGCGATAGCAAAGACTAATGTCAGTGCCTGCTGCTCTTGCTGTGCCATCTACAGAAAAGTCACTAAGAAATCAATTTACCACTGTGCTTAATGTCCTTTGACAACTAATCCAATGTCTTGTCTAATTCCTATACAAGATCATGAAGGAAGCAAAGCATGTGCAATAAGTAACTATGTGGCCTAATAGAGAACATGGAAGAAATGAACACCACTTTGCAAAAGCAGTCCAGGACTGTATACTTCCTGTTCAGAGGGTGAACTGATAGACTCTGAGGTGTTGGCTCCCTCATGAAGCCAGCTGTCACCACTATGGAGTCAATAACTGGAGTCTGGAACAATGCATCACAATTCTTGGGTAGGCATGGGACCTTACTCAGCTTTCTAGGCATAGAGGACTATCACAATGAAGGTCATTCCATGCCAGCCAGATGACAAAGGATATCATGTCGCTGGATGGAGGTACTGCCCATGGGGAAAAGGGAGGAGATTTTTTGAAGGCTTCCTGTGGGATCTTGCCAGATGAAAGTGGTTTCTGTGACTGTCACTCAGTTTTACAGCAGTTCTAAGACTTCTCTAAACTTGGGCTCATCAGAGGAGATGGGGATAATCTGTTTAATGTCCATCCTCAGTGTCTGAAGTTGGAGATTCCAAATAGGAATCACTGCACCTCCTCTTAAAATGTACCTCTTTTCCATGGAGGGAGAAACACTGAGAATGAAGATATGGAACCAAACTTTTAGGGAAGGTCCTGTTGGCCATTTGAATCAATGTTCTAAGAGAGAGAAATGGAAGCACAAGTGCAGCCTGACATAAGTCTTGGAAGTAGGGCAGCTAAATGAGAGGCTCCAAAGACTCCTACACCTGAATATATAACATTAGCAAAATGTTAATCACAATACATAAATACCCGCCACAGGAATTTATCCTCTAGCTCACTGCTGTCATAGTAAAGTACAAAAGCCACTGCAACCCCCTTCCCTACATACCCTTCAGCCTCTTGTAGCCCTAGTCTTGTAAGCCATCCAAGTCAACAAAATCCCTAAACATTAAAAGTAACTGGATTAACAGAAAAAAGTGTATTTTTCAGTCAACCCTCTCCAGAAAAACATATACAATGAAAGAGCATTATCCCTGACAGAGTAGTCTGAGTTTATTGCACCATCTACCACCACATGCAATTATGATGTATCCGGTTGAGCTACACGTTTGAAAAAAAAAAAAAAAAAACACAGTACAGATGGCTGAAACAAGTCATTAGAACCAGTATGCAATACAATGCATCCATTTTACTTGCATCCCACTTTTTTACAGAAACTGTAGTTTGAGAGAGACAAAATGCAGCAAGGACAATTAACTCAATGCCGTAAGTACAGCTGAAGTAGGGCTTGTGGACCTTTAAATATAAAATGATGCATATTAACAAAAACAAATAAAGCTGCCTGAAATGGACCTACCCAACACTAGCATGCACAAAGGAATTAAGTGACATAAAATACTATGCAATACATGACCACTGCACCTCTACACAGAGTTGAAAGATTTGTCAACATTCTTCAGCACACAGCAAGCCCCAACTCAAAGGGGGTCCTCATTTCCACAGTACCAAGACTGATCTTTCAGCACTGATTTTACTAAAAGTGGGGAAACAACTTGAATCAGATGCTTTACGGATACTACACAAAACTGATCCAAGCATGATATTCTTGCCTATCAGGAATGTAAATTAATTTGAAGTGATAAATATGACAAAGACCAAGACTGTGGATACAATAACTAACAGGGTAAAAATCCAGAGCCACAAGGTGTCCAAAAAACTAAAAATGGACAGGAAAGGCATATTCAGTACAAAATGGAGGGTTGGTGGTACATCCCCAATGTTAGACTTCTTCTTTCGCCTTTTTGCCGGTTAGGGGTCACCACAGCGCATCACATGTCCGCTCATGATTGGCAGTGGAGTTTTACTGTGTCGAGTTGCCAGCCTGGCGCTCAACCTTCCATGGAAGGCACACACATGTACGCACTCAAACCTAGGGCCAATTTAGAGTATCCAATCCACCTACACCATGTCTTTGGGATGTGGGAGGAAACCCACGCGACCACAGGGAGGACATGCAGACTACGCACAGAAGGCAACCAAGCAGAGGATCAAACCGGAGAACCTCTTTCTGTGAGCTGGCAACGCTAACCGCTGCACCACCGCGGCTGCCGACATCCCAGTGTTAGACTACATTGTCTAAAGAAGAAGCAAAAAAAAATCAAAGACATTCTTTAAAATCCGGGGCAATTAAAAGCATCTATGCCCTACACATACATGCAAACACACAGATATTAAGTGCTTATATTTTGTACATGACAGCAATAGCAGGCAGAGTGCTGGGGGGGTTCCCATGCTTGCACTTTTTCATTTCAGTTCTGGCTTCTTTCACTTTCAGTCTTAGGCTGTTTCAATCACCTGAGGCTGCCTGAGCCTAAAAGAAGGGCTACTCTCAGTTTCATGGAGCTGAAAACAGCCTAGCAAGTGAGTTAAACTGATGATCCTTTTTCTTTTTTTAATTAACTGGCACTTCTAAAAACTCTGCACATGAGCAGGGTTCCGAGTACTAGATACAAGTGAAAACGAGCTATTACTTTTAAAGTTAAAAATAGTCAACTTTCTGAATTTTCTTTGAAACTAAGCTTGTCTGCTAAGGAAGTAACTTTGTCCAGGATGTGAACTGTTTCCAGAAAGCAGCTGGTTGGTAATGATCAGTTCCAAGACCCATGGCCTCAAGGGGAGAAGGCCAGGTTCCATTCTGCATGTTGATATACACAATATGGGCACACTGTTCATCTGGCTGTCTATCACATCCTGTGAGAGAGAGTCCTGAAAGGATAGTAAGGTCAGGAGGATATCGCTCAACTTCAGCACACTGAGCTGTTGGCTGGCCTCTAAGTTAGACAAGCCACCATACACTGCCCTTCCAGGACAGTATCCCCCCACTTTGTCGAGGGCTGAGGCATCCATAGTGAAAGCCACCACTGGAAGAGAAGCTGGAATGGCTGTCCAGAAAAAAGTAGAAGTATGCATCTTCCATTTTAAGTGGCTCTTGCAGGCTTCCTGATGTCTCACTGGCATCAGGCATCTTCCATGCCCGCCAACAGATCAACTCAATGAGCTAATCAGTGGGTGGACACACCAAAAGCCTGCAGGTCCACAGATTCCTCAGTTGAAGGGTTAATGGACTTCCGGCTGTCAGCTGGGTGCTATCATTGACCCCCCCAAATTATGTTAACATACTACAAGAAGGTCTCACAGCAACAAATGATTAGTGTCAAAGTCATGGCTTTAAGTTAAATGCAAAAAAATGTATTATCACACCATTCTACAAAAACACGGCCCCTACTGATTACCACATCAACAGCAACCCCCTAAGCACAAAACCTGTGGGGAGTGACTTGGGTACACAAGTTGACAATCTCACATTCAACCATCATGCAGCAGCAGTGGTCAGAAAAGCCTTTTACTTGATTCATCTAATAAGTAAAGGGACTGCATGCAGAAAAAAGGAGGTTATTACCTCTCTGCAATCCTCCCTCATTTGGCCTATAACGGAGTACAATGTCCTGTTTGGTATGTACCTCTCCAAACACCTGCACCAGCTGGAAAGGCCACAGAAATACCTCACAAAGAGAATTCATGGCCTCCAACACCTGTCCTATGTGGACAGGCTCAAATCACTAGCACTCTACTCTGTATCATAATACAGATTGCTCAGAGGTGATCTGTGTCTTGCCTACAAGGCAATCTCAGACCCTACCCTACTAGAGATGCTCCATATCCGTAAGTCCTTGTGCAATACTCACGCAAAAGACCTAAATCTAATATGCTACATTAACACAACCTGCTGGAGAGACAGGTTCGTCTCCCAGAGGCTGCCCAGTCTCTGGCATAGACGTCACACTCTTCAAGTGCAACCTTGATAAGTGAATGGGAAACCACAAATTTATCCCAGGGGTTCCACCAGTGTCCCTCACTGACAGGGGTGACAGGTGCTGGCTGAGGTTTCTTTTTTGGGGATAAACTCTTGGCTAGGCTTGTAAGAGCCCCAGAGCCATTAGCCTAGTAACCTCCAATGATCCTATGATCAAGAGACCTTAAACCTAAAATTGGTATAATTCCACAGAGTGTTGAGTGGACTCCAGGCTCTCTCATTTTCAGTATGGAACAGGTATCGTGCAAGCAGAGGTCACCATAAGTCCTACTATTCATAGGGCAGGATAAATTGTTACTGCGTCTTATTGCAAAATGAAACGGATTGTCCCGAGTGGCAAGGACCTTGCCTTGGGGTATATTGTGCTTCAATGATCTATATCTAAAATGCATCCAATAAATTGAAGATTCTGAAGTGGATGACTTTGCCAGGTTGACAAAAATGCCCAAGGACTGATGGATCGAAAGTAAAGGCATACGCAGATGTGACTTTGCCAGAATGACAAAAATGCCCAAGAACAGAAAGGGCGAAAGTAAAGGCATACTTGTCTGAATACATTTTTCCTTGGTCTCTGCTACAAAGGGCCAGTCATTCAGGATGGGAAATATCTTGTAATGTTGCAGCCTGAAAGAGGGCAGCCACTACGACCATGCATCCAGTAAACATCACGGGGCCTGTGAGGACAACAGGTTACAAAACTTAAAATGACTGCTACTGCCCAGAACAGCAGCAACCTCATGGACACTCTGGTGCTCTTGATATGTGTGTTGTGTCATGGAGATCAAAATCCATCCAGCCTAGCTGTCAAGCAAGGAATTATTTGTTGCACCAAGACCACATGGAAAGAGTTCTTTAGTAAGCACTAGTTCAGACTACTTAGATTTTCATTTAATTACTTACTTATTTAAATGTGTTAACCAGGGTAGAACACCGATTACAAATGATGGAAGTTCAGTCTCAGACAGGGAAAGCATAAAAGCTGGACAATTACAGAGATATACTGCAAGAGATAAAGGGCAACAGAACCATTTTGGATAATTCCTTTGAATTCTCAGCAACTGTATAATTATAAACTTTGTTTTCTTAAGCACCAAAATGACTCTCAAATAGAATCTGGAACCATTCTGGTCTAGTTGGATCTCTTGAATTGCACTCTCTACCAGCTGCCTTTTGATGGTGTGGAATGTTCACAAAAGGAAAGGAGAGTAGACATGGGAGGAGGGTGGAAAGGAAAGTACAGTTGTATACACCTACCATAAATGTAGATGTTCGAGTGTATTCACTGTTGCAGTCATCACATTTGGGTCATCTCCTTGCAGTAGCCTTCAGTCGGCCTAATTATCAAAGTCTTGGGTCCTACGTCAATTGCCGTCTTATCTTCCATAACGTCAGGTAGTCAGGGGTATAAAGCATGCAGCCGACGCCATTACATCAGTTTTTCTTGCCCGAGATGTCAGGTGCCCCCATAATGGGAAGCAATTATATACAAGGGTACACCTCCAACAAAAAAACAAATACACCAAAAAGTTTTAAGCATAGTAAACAAGAATAGAGGTATAGTCAATAGAAGTCAAAGGGCTGGAGGAAGGGTAACCAGGACTGCAACAGTGAATACACTCTAACATCTACATTTATGGTAAGTGTACACAACTGTACTATGTTCTTCATGTTTCACTGTTGCAGTCATCACATTTGGGTAGATTCCCAAAGCTAAGGATGGGAGGAGGCAATTAGATAGCATTAGGACCAGCTATAAGGCCCTGCAAGACTGCAGTGGCAAAGCCAGCTCTGGATTTAGAAAACATTGGCAAGTGGTAATGCTTGTTGAAGGTATGTATAGAACTCCAGGTAGCAGCTTCTAAGATGTCCCTGGTAGGGACAACTCTGAGAAAGGCTGTAGAGGTAGATGCAGCCCTGGTTGAATGTGGTCTTATCCCCTGTGGGGTAGGTTTTCCATGGTGCTTATAGCAGAAATTAATGCAATGGCCTATCCACTTAGAAATGGTTTACTTTGAAATGGCCCTCCCCTCTGCCCCTGCAGCAAATGCAACCAGCAGCTGTTCAGATTTCTTGAGAGGTTTAGTCCTGTCCAAGTAAAATCTAAGTCATCTGTGCAGTATTTGTTCCCCTTTGTTCTGTAGATTAGAAAAGAAGGTTGGCAAATGAATGGACTGATTAAGGGCCACATTGGATATCACATTGGGCATGAAGGAGGGATTGGGTCCTGAGGGACACCCTGTCCACATGAGAGATGATGAAAGGCTCCACTGCCATGAGGGCCTGTAATTCAGATACCCTTCTTGCTGAAGTGATGGCTAAAAGGAAGACTGTTTTCCAAGAAAAGAATTTCAACTCTGCATTTACAGCTGGCTCAAAGAGAGGTAGAGTGAGCTTTTCCAATACAAAGTTAAGGTCCCAGGCTGGAATAGGGGCTCTCCTGGGTGGTCTTAAGTTTTTGGCCCCTCTGAGGAACTGCTTTAGCAGTGGATGAGAGAAGAGGGGTGGTTCTGTATTGTAATGAGCTGAAATAGCTGATGCATGAATTTTGATGGAGGAAAAGGAAAGGCCCTTGTGAAGCATCTCAGTTAAGTATTGAAGAATCTGAGGTAAATTGGGTGCTGTTGTGCCCATCCCCCGAGTTTGGCTCCAGGAAAAGAATCTTTTCCATTTTTCACCATAGGATTTTCTAGTACTAGGCCTTCTTGCCTCCAGAATGACATCCATCACTTGCTTACTGAGGGATGGTAATGGAGAGATCAGGTAATTAGTCAGGCTGCCAGGCTCAGGGTTTGAAGCTGTGGGTGCAGAATCTGGTCCTCCTGCTGGGACAGCAGGGCAGGGGTCTGAGGCAGGTGCCATGGTGCCAGCAGTGACACTGAGCAAGAAGGGGTACCAGTGTTGGCGTGGCCAGCCTGGTGCAATCAGTATTGTCCTTGGTTTGTCCTGTTTGATCTTTAGTAGTACCTTGGAGAGGAGAGACAGAGGGGGGGGGGGGGGGGAAGGCATAAACTGATAGATTTTTCCAGGTGAAGGACAGGGCATCCACTTTCCAAGCTTGCTTGTGGGGAGTCCTTGTGCAAAATTTGTCCAATTGGTAGTTCTGGGGGGAGGCAAACATGTCTATCTCTGGGCTCCCCCATTTGTTTCTCAACATGTTGAATATCTTTGGTTCCAGTTTCCACTTGTGTGGGTCCATGAGGTTTCTGCTTAGGTCATCTGCCAGTGTATTTAGCCTTCCTGGCAGGAATTGAGCGTGTAGGTGCACATGGTAGCCCAAGGTTGTGTTCTACAGAGCCATGGCTAGTCTGCAGAGAGGGTACGAGTGTGTTCCTCCCTGCTTGTTTATGTACCACATAACAGTGCTGTTGCCCATCTTTACCAATAATTGTCCTGGAAGAATGTGGTCCTTGAAGGCTGTCAGAGCATTCTGTACAGCTAACATTTCTTTTTGATTGATATGCAGGTGCATCTGACTTGGGTTCCATTTGCCCTGAATGCACTTCCCTGCCAGGTGAGCCCCCCATGCATAGTCTGATGCGTCTGTTAGGGTTTGGGCGGGCAGGAGGTAGAGTGAATGGCAGTCCCTTGTTTTGGTGGCAGACCTCTGCCCACCAAAGGAACTCTATATGTAGACAAGGTATGATAGGAATCATTGATTCTAGATCCTGTGAATGTTGACACCATAGGCTTTTTAGATACTATTGTAGTTTCCTCATATGCAGTCTTGCATATGGAATTAGTAGAATGCAGGAGGCCATGAACCCCAGGGCTTGCAGTATTTTCCTTGCAGATAGCTGGGTCTTGGTGGTCAGTAGTTTGAAGTAGGCTGTCAAATGAGCTTGTTTCTCTGGCGTGAGGTAGGCCATCTGGAAAGCTGTGTTCAAGCCTGCTCCCAGGAATACAATTTGTTGGCAGGGTACAAGATGTGATTTCTTTTCATTTATGGTGTACTCCAGAGAAGTTAGCAATTTCTTTACAAATGCCAGAGGATTTAGTAGTATGTCCTGGCTTTCTGCCTGAATTAGACAATCGTCCAGGTATGGGTATATCTGAACATTTCTTTGCCTGCAGAATGCAATGACTGGAGCTAGGCACTTTGTGAATACCAGAGTGCAGTAGATAAGCCAAAGGGCCGTGCAGAGAACTGATAGTGCATGTAGCCTGCTCTGAAGCGTAGGTATCTTCTGCAGGATTCCCTTATTGGGATGTGCAGGTAGGCTTCCTTTAAATCCAGTGTTGCCAACATGGCATCTTTGCCTAGCATAGGAAGCAGCTGATGAAGAGTTAGCTTCTTGAATTTTGGGATAACCAAAAATGTGTTTAGGAAAGACAGGTCCAGAATAGGATGCCAAGAATTGTCTTTTCTGGGTACCAGGAAAAGTCTTGAGTAGAAACCTTGCCCCTATTCTTCTTCTGGGACAGGCTGAATAGCTCTGATGCTTATGAGAGATATAACTTGCTTTTGAGCCTCTGCCCACTGATTTGGGGGTAGATCTGGCCAACCGTTTGGGGTTGGTAAGAAGTGGAAGTGGAATCTGTATCATGGGAAACTATATTTAAAACCCATTTGTCCTGGGTAATGAGTTCCCAATTTTTTGCCTGCAGGGCAATCTTTCCCCCTAAAGGAACAGTCAGTTGTGCAGGGCTTGGAAGGTTTAAAGTTAAGTGATTGAGACAGTTTACCATAGGGGGGAGTCTTACTACTCCCTGCTTTGGAAGTGGGAGCTCCCCACTGCTCTGCCCTGTGAGTACCTTGGGACTGAAGCCTGGGTGTTCTGCTGATTCTGGGCTTGGACTGAAGGCCTGGAAGAGTCAGGAAAGGACCAATTCTTAGAGGGCCAATGCCTACTAAATCTGGGAGGCTGTACTTGTAGGAAATCTTTAACAGTTTGCATACATTTAGCTTTTTCCTTCATCTTTTTAAGTACTACTACTGCTTTGTTGCCAAACAGGTGGTATTGGTTTAAGGGAGCATCCAGCAATTTAGCTTTAACATGATCTGGCAAAGATTGCTCCTTAAACCAAGCATGCCTTCTAAGTACAGACCCAGTAACAGCAGCCCTGCAAGATGCCTCTAATGAATCAAAACCACATTGCAAAGTATGTTTTCCAACTTTTTCAGCAGAATGCATTAAATCCTGTAAATCTTTATTTTCAGCACAATCAAGAATCAACATCATTTTCTGTTTGAGCAATCCAGTGATATGATGCTGATACTTTAACATATGAAACTGGCAGTTTAAGGCCCTAATAGCCAAGGTTGCAGAAGTGTATACCTTCTTACCCCATCTATCCAGCGCCCTGGAATCTCTATCAGAGGGGGTAGGATTTTTGGCAGTAGTAGCCTTAATGCCCTTGGGTCCCTGTGAAATGGTCTCAGGATCCGCAGTAGGATTTTTAAAAAGGAACTTATGAGAGTTAGGAACCCTGTAATACCAGTCAGGTTTTCTGGGAAGAGGAGGTAGAGAGTCAGGGACCAGGCTAGATTCCGAGAAGGCATCATCAACAATGTCCAGTACAGGAAGGATAGCTAAAGGCCTGTGTTGAGGCAGGAATAAGAAATCCCTAAGCCTCTTTTTGGAGTCAACGTAATCCTGGCTTTCCCAGCGAAAATGCTCCCTAAGAGTATGCAAGGTTTCACCAAAAGAGATCCTCTGGAGGAGAGGCAGAGGGAATGGAGTCCTCTGCATCAGAATCCTCATAGGTAGCTAAGGATAAATCCTGGTCATCAGAGGAAACAGAAATTTCAGAGTCCTGATCAGAAGAATCAGAAGGAAAATCAGTCCTAGGTCTCTTAGAGGGGGAAGGGTGTCTTCTCCTGATTAGAGTAATAAGGTCTTCAGCCATTTTTATCATTTTTTTATGCATAGGGGCCTGACCATGCAGTCTAGGCGTCGGTTTTCTAAGCATGGATCGAGATTTAGGCCTTGAAGAAGGCGGCGGCATTGGTTTAATATGCAAGACAGTAGGCCTGAATACACCCTCAGAAGCTGGTCCCTGCACAGCAGCTCTAGACCCATCCAAGGAAGAGACATTCGTAGGTTCCACAGTCGAAGAAGCATCTTGCGGCATACCGCACTCCGAATGGGTCTCAGTAAAGGCCTGCGAATCTGAAGTAGCGGGCATCAGGGGCTGCGAAAGCGCCTCACTGAGTACCGGCGAACTGGTGACTAGCTTAGGAGAAGTGCCGGCAGCTTTGGACCTATGCGGTCTATCTCTGCCTTTATCTTTGCATTTTTTCAGAATGTCGGTAGTCAGGTGGCTTACCTAAGCCATTTCTGGATAATTGAACAGAGTACCAAAATATTTAGTAGCATAAATAAACAGACGAATAGTTCGAGGTTTGAACAAGGCACAAAACCAACAGCGAGGTACGCCTTGGTCTGGGCCTAAGCAAGGAACGCAGTACGAATGAAAATCTTTGAGGTATTTGCTTTCCACAAGAAATACAGTTGTTAACTTTTACTGACATCGGTTTAGAGCAAGAAAAAGTTTCCCCAACGGGGTACTTAGCTTAGTTTATAAGTCAACAGACAAGGCAAACATGCTCTGGCAGATCCAAAAGTTGTTTAATGGCTGACAACAAGTAAAATCAGGTAGCAATAATCCAAGTCGCAATAAAGCAATAAAGTAACTGGCAGCAAATAAAAAATTAAAAGTTTTAAACAGTCCAGTAGCAATAATCTAAATCTCAGTGTAAAGCGCTTTTCGTTAGGAAATCCTTCTCCATACTTCATCAAACAATGACACCCAGAATACAAACACAGGTTTAAATACTTCATCTGATACCTAAAACCTAATACTGCAATTAGGTTCACTCGCATGGTTAAAGATGTAGTACTAACGTCAATGAACTTGCTGATGTTAAATAAGAAAATAAAGTGGTTCTTTTACAAGTTTCCGTTGTATTAGAACAGTAAAACTAACACTCAATTAGATGCTCATAGTTATAGTTTATCTACTTTTGAAGTCAAGGGACCCATGAAAAGTATAAAAGTTATGTGAAAGTGTCATAAAAGTAAATATACAAATCAGGGTAGTTACCAGGAAATTGTAACATCACTAGAACTACTAGTAGTCTTGATGTAAGATCATCCATAAGAAATTACACATATAAAATGGAAGTCATTTCATTAAGTCCTGGTAAATGATGTGCACTGAGTCTTAGCTGCCAAAGGAGTACTAATTTCTCAAGCATAAGGGTGGATATGCCTCTCCTCCTAACCATACTTTTAAATTTAGGGCCATTGATTCAATAGATACAGACAGTGTCTGTTCTAATACAAACTATAAAGACTGGAGCAGTTATTTAAGATTTTAATACTTTTTCACACAGTGGTCAAGTATTTTATTTTATACTGTTTTCAATTTTACACTTCATTCTTGACTTCTCACTTTTTACTGTTACCTTAACTATTGGTTTTAATGTTAGCATGTTTTTTACATTTTTCTGAATATACTTTTAAAAGGTCTTTTAAGAGTGTTTTCGAACTGATGAGCTATATTTATATTTACACATATACAAATATATTTACTGCATACATACTTGTTTTACAAGAAGCTGGATTTTTAAAGAAGCATACAATGGGTTAATTGTTCTTTCCTGCTTACCTTGGGGGCGGGTTTGCCTTTTGCTTGGAGGAAGTTGATGTGGTTTGAACTTGTATATACTGTTTGAAACATTCTTGTTGCAACTGTCTGATGAAGTCTCACTAAGGGGTGAGATGAAAAGCGCTTTATTGTTACTGTTTTTTATTGTTTTTATCGTTTGTTTGAAGCAAAGTCTGAAGAATAAACTTTGGAAACTACTACTGTATGCGTGCCTCAAGCCCTCTTGCCTGCATTCCTGTTTTTGCAGTTACCTGTTTCAGTATTCCAAGTCTGTCTATTACTGAGGGTAAGGCATTTTGTGAAGTTTCTTGTGGCTGTAGACAGTCCAAAAGACAAAGCAGAGAAATGAATGTATGTACTGCAACAGTGTAGTGGACAGAGCATTCATCTTATGAGCAGTCATTCCCGGTTCTAGTCTCACTCCAGTACATTCCATTTTGGGGTTGGGAGGGTGGCCTAATGGTTAAGGTGTTTGCCTTACAAACACAAGGTGCAGGGTTTGAGTCTCACAAGGGATAATTGGCTAGGCTTAAAACAAATGACTCACAAGGGCAGTTAGCCTAGTACTAATCTATGAACCTATGAAAGTGTGATGAGCCAATAGAAAACCTCAGAAAGTTCATGAAGGTAGGGTGAATAAGAAGGAAGAAATAGGTAACCCTTTGGTCCAAGGACACCAGGAAGGCTTAAGGAAGGATGATTGGTAGCAGAGGTTGAAGGGACAACATCTTGAAAGTTGGAACAAGGAGAAAGGTGTCAAGGATAGAGAAATCCAGAACTTGTCTCCAGTCTCCTCCTTTCCTTGGGCAAGGAATAGTTTGGAAAATAACCCTTTACCCACTTATTTTTTGTTTGTCTGTTTTAAACAACATATATCTTTATTAAATGATCATTTATGACATAGAGAATCATATATTTATTTAAAAGAAAACAAACCACATTGATATTTTTTCATTTGCAAACATTATACATTACTTATAATCTATCCAATCATTGTCAGTCAAACATTACATAGCTCATTCATTTTCCACTTTCCCTTAAATCTCATTCCCCATCCAAAACATTATTCTGCATGTATTATTCCCACAATTCCCATTTTTTGTGTATAATTTGATCCTACTCTTTTTCTAAACATCCCAATTCCAGTTGTTTTATATCTGTTACTATATTCACTACTTCTAGTGCAGTTGGTTTAGAGTTTGATTTCCATTTTCTAGTAAATGCTTTTTTGGTAGTCACCAAAATTAAACTCAGCAAGGTCTTACTATGTCTAGGCAATTCAGATTTGGTATCACAGCTCAAAAAAAAAAAAAAAAAAATTTCCTTAGTTACACCAGTTTGTTCACCCAACATTTCTGATAAAGTAGTCTGCAGGGAATTTTTAAAGTATGTCAACTCATTATACTCCCAAAAAATATTTTTCATGTTACCTCTTTCTTCCTCATCACAACTTCAACATTTGCAATCTACTCGAGGAAAAATTCTTTGGAGTCTGCTTGGAGTATAAAAATACCTATGAAAAGATTCATAACCCAGAGGCTCCCTACACTCTGGAACAGAATCCCAGTCCATGTTAGGCAGAGCCCCTCACTGACTCTATTCAAGAGAAATCTCGACGAATGGATGGGAGATCGTAGGTTTACCCCGGGGGTCATCTCTGTGTCACTACTAGACAGAGGCATAGTAAACTAAACCCTAAAAGGGCGTAGTATTCTCATCCTAAGGGGTGGTGTAAGCCACATACACTCTGGCTAGGCTTATAAATGCCTTAGGGCAGATAGCCTAGTACGAACCTATGAACCTAAAACACTTCCAATCAAAGATCCTAAATCTAGACTTTGCTGCATATTTGGAAGCCATACATGTATCCTCCCACTGTTTCTTTGTAAATTGCTTAACCAATCATGTTTCCCAATCCTTTCTACCCTCCTATTATTCATTCCTATAGTTAGCATGGATTATTTTATATACCCTACTAATTTATCCCTTTTTAGGCCGCTGCGGTGGTTCAGCAGTTAGCAATGCCGCCTCACAGTAAGAGGTTCCCTAGTTCGATTCTCGGCTGGGCCTTCTGTGTGGAGTCTGCTTGTCCTCCCTACGGTCGCATGGGTTTCATCTGGGTGCTGCGGTTTCCTCCCACATCCCAAAGACATGCTGTAAGTGGATTGGACACTCTAAATTGGCCCTAGGTATGAGTGTGTGCGTGTCTGTGCCTCCTGTGGAAGGTTGGGCACCAGGCTGGCAACTTGACACCATAAAACTCTACTACTAATCATTCTGCAGACCCTTGTTCCGCTGTGGCGAGCCCTAACCGGGAAAAGCCGAAAGAAGAAGACTAATTATCCCTTTTTAACAGCAGCTTCTGTTCTAGATTCTACTAAAAACTCTAACAGTGCTGGTCTTTTACTTAGGATCCACCCAGTTCTTTCTCTCAGCTTATATACTCCAATATCAATCTTTGATAAGGAAGGCAATCTCTAGCCTGCAGTCCAAATAAATTCTTGGCCTCTTACCATTCTATTACTTTTTCCTCTATAGTTATTTGCTCCCAATACCTTGGTTCCTTTGCCAGTTTTCTCCAATAAATTATATCCTCCTCTTGCCTGCTTTCTGTACCTCTAACTGCAGTCATCCCTATCGGCAGAATCTTCTTTCTCCATCCCCATGTTGGCTTAGTTCTTGGAATACTTTCTGCTACTTTACAAACATAATATTCTGTATGGTTATTCTTATTCTCCTATTCTCCTTAAGGATCTGCATCCAAAATCCCAGTCTCTCCTTGCTTCTCGAGCACCCCCCCCCAATTCAACATCATTCCTTTCCACTTTGAATTATGCCTTTCAGCTTCTTCTACCTACGAGTCCTAACTGTGTAGCTCTGAAATACCCTTGAAATCAGGTATCCCAAACCACCTTGTACTACCGGATGGATCATCTTATCTCCCCTTGACTATTGCCTTCTTCCTATCCCAGATAAAATCCTTCGCTTCTTTACTGATTGCCATCTACAACTTCTTCTCTAGTTGATAAAAATATGCCTTAACTGTGTATAAAACTAAAGAGACAAACAATTTTCACTGCTTGTATCTTGCTATCCATATCCATAAAACAGAGTTTCCGATATCTCAGTTTTTACATCATTGTTTTAGCCTCTTCCCACACATCCGTAGTTGCCGTAACAGAAACCTTTTTAATCTACACTCATAATTACTTCATTTTATCATGCCTCTATAAATATGGGTATTGGTGAACCAATGTGTGTGTGTGTGTGTGTGTGTGTGTGTGTGTGTGTGTGTGTGTGTGTGTGTGTGTATAGTCTACACCTATTACCTTTGTTTTATCTTCTGAACCAAGTTGTGTGTGCATGTGTAGGTTACATCTATTACCTTTATCTTCATTAATTTTGTGTCCCCAAAAGACTTGAAACTGTCCCAGAATGTTCCACAACACGGAAATGTCCTTTTCTGGTTTTATCAGATGTAAAATATCATCTGCAAATAAAGCCAACTTTTCTTGACTACCATACTAATTATATCCTTGAATTTCTGAGTCCCTTAGTTTCATTGCTAATGGTTCTAAATATAACAACAAACAACAAAGGGGAAAGAGGACACCCCCGCCTGGTTCCTCTGCTCAAACAGAACTTAAAGAGAGACCCCCCCACTTAAATTTTCATGTTCGATCCCTCATATATCCTCATAATCAACCTTATAATTTAATTAGGCAATGCAAATGCTTCCACTGTCCTCTTACAATCCCAGCTTAATCCGTTGAATGTTTCTCTGCATCAAGATCCACCAACAGTGGTATTTTCTTACAATCTGCTTCCCTTCAGATCATCATTGTTCTTTTAATGTTGTCAAATGTTTTTCTCCCCTCCACAAAACCACACTGATCCATATCTTTCAGTTTTGGCATCATCTTTGCCATTACAGACAAACATTTTGTAATCGTGGTGTAAAATCAAACTGGGCCTATACGAAGCTGGATCTGATAAGTCATCGCCATCTTCGGATATTAGAGCCACCACTGCTTTCTTCCAGAATGTTTGTGCTTCTCCTTCCTTTAAAATATTTTTAAACAAAACCTTACAGATCTTTCAGTTTTTTCCCTCCTAGCTTCCAAACTTCCACAGGAATACCCCATCTATTCCTGGAGATTTTCCCATAGATTGGTTATAACATCACCCTTTTTTCTCATCTCCCCCTATCCTTTTAGTAATTGAACCTCATCTACTTCAAACGTTGGCATATTTAATTCTTCCATAAACATTTCCATTTGTACTTTTTCTTGATTTCCACGTTTCTCTGCTTTATACAGATTTTCATAACATTTTCAAAATATTTCTACCACCTCTACTGGATTTCAGGTTATTTATCTTGTTATAGGCTCCCTAAGCTAGTCAACAACCCTGTCTACTTTTTGCTGCCTGAGCTGTTATGTTAATTTGTTTTTTCTGTTATGGAGTTATCATCAAAAAATAAAGTTCCTTAACAGCAATAATTCTAAACATACGTATACTAGCAGGGTAGTTGATTATTTTCTCTTTAGCACTCTGCAATTGCGCCTCTTTTTGTTCTGTGAGATTCTCCCTATTCTGCAAAACTTTAACCGCTGTCAGTTCCTCTAAATAATTCTTGTTACTTCTTAACCATCTCTCTTTTCCTTTTATTTCCACTCTATTTTAAATTCCACTTTAATTTTATCCTACTCCCTAGTTATATTTTCAGGAGAAATGTCCATCTTCCCCACTAACTCCCAAATACATTTTTACTACCCATTCTTTAAATTCCTCATTGCCCTGCATTTTTATTTTGGTTATTATTAGCATGTGATCTAAAATAGTTACTGTATGCATATCAAAACTTTTATTTAAATGCACATATGCCTGTGAAATATAATTACTGTCTAAAGCAAATAATGCACTGTAAACGGCAGTAGGCAACAACATATAAAACTTTAATAACTAAAAATAAAACAGTAGTAAGCTCTTTCATAGTAACACTACTACCTCAGACCATACAAGTAAAATATTCAATTAAATATATGTCAGTTAAATTCCAACCAATGAAACAAGATTCAGAGAACACAACTGCCTTCAAAAATGCACTAAATAAGGTCTCCTTGCCTTTGATTTAGGTTTTTAAGGAGACCTTGTCATTCAATCCCCCTTCCTTGTCACTTTGTAAATGAAGAATCCAAAACCCCGACACTGCATACATCACCCATCCTACCATGGTCTTTCATAACTTTTATAACTTTGAACTTGAAATTATGTTCTTGGTTAGTTTCTATGATATGCTTAGCTAATGAACCGTTACTATTTCTCTGACTCAAAGCCCTCACATGTTCTCTCATTCTCTCCATCAAGCTACGGTTGGTCTTACCCACATAAAATTTTTGGCATATCACACATTGTGATAAATAAATCAAATTCCTTGTTTCACATGTAGCAAAGGCTTTAACTTCATACCTTCTAAGTGTAAATGGATGAAGAAAATCTCTGTAAGAATCAAATAACAAAAATTACACTTCTTACATGGATATGTACCAGTAGCTGAAGAAATAGTGCTCTCTTACATTGTTATTATAACACAATAGCCTTAACGATTTTTTTTGTTTCTAACGATTTTTTCTTTCTAAATGTAAAATTAGGGATTGTCCTTATTATATTGATCTATGAATCCGAAGTCAAAATATGCCAATTTTTCCTAATCACTTCAAGTACCAATTTAATACTGCTTGAGTAAGACAAATTTATAGTGGGTGCTTTTACATGAAAACTATTCTATCCTGTTTGCATCAAATTTTCTGTTGGAAAAATAAGGGGCAGCTCTGTTATTATGCAAGGTCATTACTTCATGTATCCCGTGATCTATATCTTTGTTTTTATAACCTCTGAGCAAAAGCTCATCTTTCATTACCTTAATTTCACATAAAAACTTGTTATCCAAGTTTGTCAAATGCAAAATTCTCATTTATTTTATTTATTTATTTATTTATTTATTTATTTTATTTTACATTTGTTGACCGGGCTAGTCTAGCTGGATAGATTTCCATTTTCAGTAGAGGCCGGGGAGAAAAGCTCCAACATTAATAGTTAGATCATTACTTGAAATACAGCAACAAGGATGGTAAACATAGTTGAAACATAGTAAATGAAAGTAGTTCAAATAAGTATACAAGAATCAGTAATAAAAAAATAGTGATCAAAAAAGTTATTTACACTAGTATAGAAATCATTAAGAATGGTGAGATGAATTCTTTACACAATAAAAGTGACATAGTGTTATTATGTACTAGGTTGTACTAACAATAAGCAGGATAGAATCTACCAAATTGTTTCATTGTGGTCACCAGTTCAGTTCTTCATCATAGAAATTATACAAATATGTGTGAAAAATTGGTAGGGTGAAGAAGTAATATTAGTAGAGGGAAAGGTTAGTCAGGTTTACAACATGGACATAACCAGTGAGTTTTAAAGTATGTTTTAAGTCTTTGTTTAAAGAGAGGCAAAGAAGAAAGTGTTGTTTGTTCATTGGGAAGGAGGTTCCAGTCTTTTCCCACTGTGTTAGAAAACAGGGAATCTCCAGCCAAGTTATTAGTTTTGGTTATGCTAGCTAGAAGCTTGTTAGAGGAGCGCAGTGAGTTTAGGTTTTTATAAGGTAAACACTTGAAAAAATCCACAAACGTCTGAAAGCAAGGAAACCAAAGAACAAGGCAGAAGCCCTCACAGTCCTAAACGCAATTTATTAAAACAGAAAATCACAGCGTTTTCGCCACACACATATGGTGGCTTCTTCAGAGGATACAAAGGCAACCAAACACAAGCAGTTAAATACTGAAAGTTAATTGAAGTCAACTGCTATCAATTAACCACAAATTATGCAACAAGATGCCTGCATTAAACTGAAGAAGTAAAATGCAAAAAGCCTCAGGCATAGTTTAAATACATGCTAAACTGTTGATGTAGTTAAAAGACTGTGACAATACAAAAAGACACAATATTTTGACACAGTCAAACCCAAATAAAATTCAGTGTATTTCCTAAGAAATAAAAATACACAAGAAGAAAGTGTCACAAAATTATATGTACATTTAAAAAGCAAAATGCTAAATAGTCATTCCCAAGTATACATTATTTTAAAAAGGGGAACGACATAATAAAACAAATGAATAACTTTTTACTAAAAGTTAATATAAATTCAAATGATGTAGACAACCCACATCTAAAGTGTGACCTTAAAATTAAGTAAAAGTACTAAGTGTAAATATAACAACCTAAGCCAAACCTTGCTAGGTCAAATACCAATGGAAAGGTAGGAAACAGTGCCACCAAGTGGCTTGACACTGTACCCACACATAGTGGGCTAATGCAAAAAGGACTAAATCAAAAGTGTCAAGGCAAATGTGATTCTTAAAGTAAAAAGGGAACAACTATCTCATATACGATTTTAATTTGAGATAAGGTGCAATATTACAGCTTTCATTCAACCCCGGAGGGTAGAAAGCGTTAAGCTTAAGTTGCCAAAGCAATTCATTTGTCTCAAGTATAAGAGCACTAGGTCCACCACGAGGATGAACAGGGAGGTGGTCAATCCCCATGAAAGAGAAAGCATGCCCAGGAACAGATATGCTTGGCAAGGGCATTATCAAGTCTCTTATTCCTGATGGCATATAAGTGCTGATACAATCTGTCTTTAAGCCTTCTGTCCGTCTTTCCGACGTAGAATGCTGGACAGCATGTGCAAAAAGCAATATAAACTACTGTTTTCGTATCACAGGAAATACGATGATGTATAAAATATTTCCTTCCTTCAATGCAAAAACTACTACCTGTTTTAATATGTGAGCAGAAGTTACAGAAGCCGCAGGCAAAAGAACCATTAATTCTAGCACTACAAGTGCCATAAGGAGTCTGTAACAATTCTTTGATGTTTCTACCTCTTCTAAACACTACAACAGGTCCTGTCACCTAACTTCTCACCTACAGGTGCATTACTGGTGATAAAAAAACAGTTTTTAAACAAAATGTTCTGTATTGCATACGAGTTCACCCCAAATGTGGAAATGAAACTACAAGTAGAGGCCCTATGAGAGGCAGGTTCAATAGGAGGCGTGGCATCGGAAAAGTTGCCAGAGGCACTAGATCTGAACCGCCACAGTGCAAGAAAACTCTTCTTGAAGCAAGAGAGGTCTGTAAAACCCACTATTTCTTTTATTCAAGACCTCTTCTATTAGTTCAGACACAAGAGTAGCTGGATAGCCACGGTTAACAAAGAGGTTTGTCAAAAATTGACATTCAACGTTAAAGTCTGACAATTGGCTACAAATTCTCACGGCCCTCACAAGCTGCCCTTTGACTATTGCTTTTCTAAGTTTAAAGGGGTGAGAACTGGTATAATGAAGGAAGGAATTCACGTATGTATCTTTCCTGTAAATTGTGGAAATTAACCTTCCTGTAATACCGTCCCTAGTCAGTTTTACATCAAGGTAATTCATACTAACACCATCAAACTGGAAAGTGAATTTAAGAAACGGTGTTGTACTATTGATGTAATCGACAAAACTCTGTGCTGTTAAATGATCACCCTAAAAAGAATAAAATGTCATCAAGGTAACGGTATAGTAGAAAAGTTTACCATTCCACTCTGAGTTGTTTAAAACAAAATTTCTTTCCCAATAGGACATAAAAGGTTGGCTACGGCTGCCCCACATGGGGAGCCCATGGCAACCCTCTTTTTTGAATGTAAATGTCTTTTTCAAACAGGAAATAATTTGATGACAAAATGATGTTAAGCAACTCAGTAACATTATTAATGACATTAATTGGAGCCTGAAGCTCACGCAAAAGCAAGTCAATCCACTCAATGGCCTCCTGGTGTGGTATGGATGTATAAAGATCGACCACGTCTATGGTCAAAAAGTTAACATCCATATCCAACTCAAGCCCATTTAGGTCAGAAAGAAAAGACCATGAGTCTTTACAAATAGTAGGTACACTGTCAACATACTGGTTCAGTAAAGTATCCACGAATTTTGAACAAGGGTAGGTGAGGGAAAGCCTACCATCTATCAGTGCCCTCATAGGTGGATCCCCAAGGTTTTTGTGAATCTTGGGGATTCCAAACATGACAGGGGTCTTGGCGTGGAAAATGTCTATATATTTATATGTCTCCTCATCTATTCTGCCATTGATGAAAAAATCCCTCAGATAGCCCCTAATCCTACTGGCACTGATATTCATCTCGTTGACAGATGAGATTTCATATGAGTCGGAATCAAGGACCCTGTGCATTCTTTCTACATAGTCAGCCTGCTCAAAGATGGCCAAACCGCCACCTTTATCAGGCTTGATGATCCTGACCCCGACATTGCGAAGGTCACGTAATGCTTCAAGTTGGTCCTTGGAAATATTGAAGCGGCTAGTACCAACACAAGGCCGCTTCAATAAAAACCTGATGTCCAACTCACAGGCACTCTCAAACATTTTTAGGACCACATGGAGGGGTGGGTTGAAAGTACTAGGCAGTTTCAGCTTCGAGACCAGGGAGTCTGTGGAAAAGTTAAACAGAAGTTTCAAATTTAGTTTACGTACATAACATTTTAAATCCAATAACACCCTGGCCAAGTCGCATTTGATAGAAGGTACAAAAGTATTACCCAAGGCTAACAGTTCGACAATTTCTGGTTCAAGGGTAAGGTGTGAAAAATTATAAATTGTAAAATCACCTTTCATATTCTTAACAACCTTAACAGGAGTGTTCAGAATGTAAAGGGGGTTTGTGATTAGTTGTTCCAATTAGCATTCCCCCGGCGCACCCCTGTTGTTCCTGTTCCCTTAAAAATTATTGCTGGTATTTTGGGGTCCTTCATACCCAGCAGCTGGTGTCGATTCATTCGACCCCCTACTGGTATCCTGTCTATTTTATTACGGTTACTCCTACGTAAAGGTTGGTCATTTTGTGTTGGTACATCTTGACTATCCACAAACCCAGGACCAGTTGCTCTAACAGTCTCAGGTAACTCAGATGGATTAACCCCAAAACTACCCTCAATTTGTACACGTAAATTAGGAAGGCCATATCTTTAGAATAGGATGACCTATCCCTGTGTAATTTTTTGGCTTTATTTGTTTTCAATTTGACCATATAGGTGTCAATGCTGGAAAAAATCTGTGAATGATCATATTTTAATTGTGAAAAAGCGTTATTCAACCTGATTTCCTCATCAAGCAAACAAACCTCTTTAGTCAAATCAGATATACAAATAGAATAGTGTTTAACTAACAACTCAAGAAGATGTAAACCCTGCGACTGGAAAAGTGTCTTTAAGTCAATTAGGAAAGCATCGCTATTAATCAAGCCAGATGGTGCAAAATTACACCTAAGTCCCTTCGGAACAATGCCTTCACTTAGGCATTGTTTAAAGTAACAGTTTCCAGCTGCATTTTCCTGAGTTTAAGTGTTTTTGAATCCAAAAGTTTCAGTTTGTCTGCCAGAGAATATAATTACTGTCTAAAGCAAATAATGCACTGTAAACGGCAGTAGGCAACAACATATAAAACTTTAATAACTAAAAATAAAACAGTAGTAAGCTCTTTCATAGTAACACTACTACCTCAGACCATACAAGTAAAATATTCACTTAAATATATGTCAGTTAAATTCCAACCAATGAAACAAGATTCAGAGAACACAACTGCCTTCAAAAATGCACTAAATAAGGTCTCCTTGCCTTTGATTTAGGTTTTTAAGGAGACCTTGTCATTCAATCCCCCTTCCTTGTCACTTTGTAAATGAAGAATCCAAAACTCCGACACTGCATACATCACCCATCCTACCATGGTCTTTCATAACTTTTATAACTTTGAACTTGAAATTATGTTCTTGGTTAGTTTCTATGATATGCTTAGCTAATGAACCGTTACTATTTCTCTGACTCAAAGCCCTCACATGTTCTCTCATTCTCTCCATCAAGCTACGGTTGGTCTTACCCACATAAAATTTTTGGCATATCACACATTGTGATAAATAAATCAAATTCCTTGTTTCACATGTAGCAAAGGCTTTAACTTCATACCTTCTAAGTGTAAATGGATGAAGAAAATCTCTGTAAGAATCAAATAACAAAAATTACACTTCTTACATGGATATGTACCAGTAGCTGAAGAAATAGTGCTCTCTTACATTGTTATTATAACACAATAGCCTTAACGATTTTTTTTGTTTCTAACGATTTTTTCTTTCTAAATGTAAAATTAGGGATTGTCCTTATTATATTGATCTATGAATCCGAAGTCAAAATATGCCAATTTTTCCTAATCACTTCAAGTACCAATTTAATACTGCTTGAGTAAGACAAATTTATAGTGGGTGCTTTTACATGAAAACTATTCTATCCTGTTTGCATCAAATTTTCTGTTGGAAAAATAAGGGGCAGCTCTGTTATTATGCAAGGTCATTACTTCATGTATCCCGTGATCTATATCTTTGTTTTTATAACCTCTGAGCAAAAGCTCATCTTTCATTACCTTAATTTCACATAAAAACTTGTTATCCAAGTTTGTCAAATGCAAAATTCTCATTTTATTTATTTATTTATTTATTTATTTATTTATTTTATTTTACATTTGTTGACCGGGCTAGTCTAGCTGGATAGATTTCCATTTTCAGTAAAGGCCCGGGGAGAAAAGCTCCAACATTAATAGTTAGATCATTACTTGAAATACAGCAACAAGGATGGTAAACATAGTTGAAACATAGTAAATGAAAGTAGTTCAAATAAGTATACAAGAATCAGTAATAAAAAATAGTGATCAAAAAAGTTATTTACACTAGTATAGAAATCATTAAGAATGGTGAGATGAATTCTTTACACAATAAAAGTGACATAGTGTTATTATGTACTAGGTTGTACTAACAATAAGCAGGATAGAATCTACCAAATTGTTTCACTGTGGTCACCAGTTCAGTTCTTCATCATAGAAATTATACAAATATGTGTGAAAAATTGGTAGGGTGAAGAAGTAATATTAGTAGAGGGAAAGGTTAGTCAGGTTTACAACATGGACATAACCAGTGAGTTTTAAAGTATGTTTTAAGTCTTTGTTTAAAGAGAGGCAAAGAAGAAAGTGTTGTTAGTTCATTGGGAAGGAGGTTCCAGTCTTTTCCCACTGTGTTAGAAAACAGGGAATCTCCAGCCAAGTTATTAGTTTTGGTTATGCTAGCTAGAAGCTTGTTAGAGGAGCGCAGTGAGTTTAGGTTTTTATAAGGTAAACACTTGAAAAAATCCACAAACGTCTGAAAGCAAGGAAACCAAAGAACAAGGCAGAAGCCCTCACAGTCCTAAACGCAATTTATTAAAACAGAAAATCACAGCGTTTTCGCCACACACATATGGTGGCTTCTTCAGAGGATACAAAGGCAACCAAACACAAGCAGTTAAATACTGAAAGTTAATTGAAGTCAACTGCTATCAATTAACCACAAATTATGCAACAAGATGCCTGCATTAAACTGAAGAAGTAAAATGCAAAAAGCCTCAGGCATAGTTTAAATACATGCTAAACTGTTGATGTAGTTAAAAGACTGTGACAATACAAAAAGACACAATATTTTGACACAGTCAAACCCAAATAAAATTCAGTATATTTCCTAAGAAATAAAAATACACAAGAAAAAAGTGTCACAAAATTATATGTACATTTAAAAAGCAAAATGCTAAATAGTCATTCCCAAGTATACATTATTTTAAAAAGGGGAACGACATAATAAAACAAATGAATAACTTTTTACTAAAAGTTAATATAAATTCCAAAGATGTAGACAACCCACATCTAAAGTGTGACCTTAAAATTAAGTAAAAGTACTAAGTGTAAATATAACAACCTAAGCCAAACCTTGCTAGGTCAAATACCAATGAAAAGGTAGGAAACAGTGCCACCAAGTGGCTTGACACTGTACCCACACATAGTGGGCTAATGCAAAAAGGACTAAATCAAAAGTGTCAAGGCAAATGTGATTCTTAAAGTAAAAAGGGAACAACTATCTCATATACGATTTTAATTTGAGATAAGGTGCAATATTACAGCTTTCATTCAACCCCGGAGGGTAGAAAGCGTTAAGCTTAAGTTGCCAAAGCAATTCATTTGTCTCAAGTATAAGAGCACTAGGTCCACCACGAGGATGAACAGGGAGGTGGTCAATCCCCATGAAAGAGAAAGCATGCCCAGGGAAAGAACAGATATGCTTGGCAAGGGCATTATCAAGTCTCTTATTCCTGATGGCATATAAGTGCTGATACAATCTGTCTTTAAGCCTTCTGTCCGTCTTTCCGACGTAGAATGCTGGACAGCATGTGCAAAAAGCAATATAAACTACTGTTTTCGTATCACAGGAAATACGATGATGTATAAAATATTTCCTTCCTTCAATGCAAAAACTACTACCTGTTTTAATATGTGAGCAGAAGTTACAGAAGCCGCAGGCAAAAGAACCATTAATTCTAGCACTACAAGTGCCATAAGGAGTCTGTAACAATTCTTTGATGTTTCTACCTCTTCTAAACACTACAACAGGTCCTGTCACCTAACTTCTCACCTACAGGTGCATTACTGGTGATAAAAAAACAGTTTTTAAACAAAATGTTCTGTATTGCATACGAGTTCACCCCAAATGTGGAAATGAAACTACAAGTAGAGGCCCTATGAGAGGCAGGTTCAATAGGAGACGTGGCATCGGAAAAGTTGCCAGAGGCACTAGATCTACGAACCGCCACAGTGCAAGACAACTCTTCTTGAAGCAAGAGAGGTCTGTAAAACCCACTATTTCTTTTATTCAAGACCTCTTCTATTAGTTCAGACACAAAATATTGTGTCTTTTTGTATTGTCACAGTCTTTTAACTACATCAACAGTTCAGCATGTATTTAAACTATGCCTGAGGCTTTTTGCATTTTACTTCTTCAGTTTAATGCAGGCATCTTGTTGCATAATTTGTGGTTAATTGATAGCAGTTGACTTCAATTAACTTTCAGTATTTAACTGCTTGTGTTTGGTTGCCTTTGTATCCTCTGAAGAAGCCACCATATGTGTGTGGCTTAAGCTGTGATTTTCTGTTTTAATAAATTGCGTTTAGGACTGTGAGGGCTTCTGCCTTGTTCTTTGGTTTCCTTGCTTTCAGAGGTTTTTATAAGGGATTATGAGATTGGATAGTATAGGAGTGCTATTAGGTTGATAAAATATCTTGTGGGTCATGGTTAGTTGGGAGATTTTCAGAAGGTTTTGAAGTTCAAGCCAGCCCAGCTGCTTTAGATTTAGACAGTGGTGAGTTCGAAAGGGGTTACCAGTCACAAATCTGGCGATGCTGTTATAGGCATGCTGTAGTTTGACAAGGTTATTCTTTTTGAGGTTGGTGTATATGGGAGAGGCATAAAGAAGAGTAGAAATTAAATGGGAATGAGCAATTTTGGTTTTAGCTGTTGGAGTTAAGAAAGTTTTGATTCAATATAAGGAGCCAATTTTCCTGTTGACATTTTTAATGGTGTTATTTATGTGACTATCAAATGTAAGGTTGTTATCAATAGTAATTCCTAACAGTTTAGTTGTAGAGTCAGGGTGTATGATTGTGCTATTACTGGAAATGACAGAGAAATCAATTGGGGTAGACTTATTGGAGGGTGTAAAGAGAAGGAGCTTGGTTTTTTTCACATTAAGAAGGAGACAACGTTTTGTGAACCATGTTTCTACTGTGTTAAATACATTCTGAGTCAGGGAATGTAGTGCAGATGGTGAGGTTGCTGAGCAAATTAATGTTGAATCATCTGCATATTGAATGCAGGTGGCCTGTGGGATTGCTACATGCAGGTCGTTAATAAAAAGAGAAAAAAGAAGTGGGCCTAGAATGGAGCCCTGAGGGACTCCCAGTGTAGCAGGTAGAAGGGATGATATATTATTTGCTCAGAGAACTGCTTGTTGTCTATTGGTTAGGACCTGAACCATTTAATAGCTAAAGAGTCAAGAGAGAAGGATTCAAGAATGTTGATCAGAAGTGCATGGTTAACCATGTCGAAAGCTTTGGAGAGGTCAATAAAGAGTGCAGATGAGAGGTTGTTGTTATTGCGATTTCTATTTATAACATCTGTAAAGGATAACAGAGTGGTTGTGGTACTATGAGATGGCCTAAAACCATGCTGGCATTTAGCTATTATGTTATTTTGTGTTAAATGGTTTAAAAGTTGATGATGAACGCATTTTTCCATGATTTTTGCTAAGGGTGATGAGTGCTATTGGCCGATAGTTTGAGTAGTCATATGAGTTGCCACCTTTGTGAAGAGGAATGATATGGGAGATTTTCCAGATGTTTGGAATGTAACCTTCCTTAATGGTTCTTTTTATGAGGATGGATATAGGATAGGAAATTACTTTGGCTGCTTTTTGGAGGTATTCAGAAGGTAACTGGTCAGCAGAAGGGGTACAAGGCTTAAGTTTTTGGATGAGTTTGTAGATGAAAGTGGCAGATATTGGTTGAATAGAGAATACTGGTAGAGTACTAGGTATGGATGTGACAAGGTTTAAGCTGTCTGGAGTAAGTTGGCTAGCTAGTGTTTGTATGGTTTCTGTAAAGAAGGCGTTGAAGGCATTGGCTGTTTGGTGGGGGGTGTTAGGGTCTGCCTGAAGCGGGATAGGTGTATGGGAGTGCCCTGGGGAAAGGAGTTTATATACACTAGACCAAAACTTCTGGGGGTTATTTTGGTGATTTTGCTGTATTTTACAATAGTAGTTCTTTTTGTCTGTGAGTATTGCATTTTTTGTAGTATTTCTCAGTTGCTTAAAAAGTTGTTGATCAGAAATATTTTTGTTAGAAATAAAACCTGGGCAAAGTGGAGAGCTAAGTAAGATCTTTTGCTTGATTTCATTAGTAAGCCAGGGGGCTGGTTTGGCTTTCATTCTAATGGTCCTTTTGGGTGCATGCCTGTCAAGGATAGATAGGAAATTGGAGTTTAGATAGTCAACAGCATCTTGAAGTGGTAGAGTTTTTAGAGGGTTCCAGTTGCAAGCACTTAGTTCATTTTGGTCCATGGCCTGTCCCTTAATATTTTTATGTATGTATGGT
>NC_056727.1:473941126-474016126 GCF_019279795.1 Protopterus annectens
AGGACAGGAATTTCCAATCTACTGACGCAGCTGGTTCGAATGAGGGAGCCACCAACGCCTGCAGAACTAGGGTAAGGTCCCAAGGAGGGACGGAATCCTTAACTGGGGGACGTAAAAGAAAAGTACTTTTCAGAAAAGCTTTACACAATCTCAAAGAGGCCAGAGCATTCAGATTTTTGCCAACATGAAAATTAGATACGGCTGCCAGTTGTACTTTCACCATTGAGGAACTAGCCCCTTGTTGGAAAATATATGACAAAAACTCCAACACTGCAGGAACCGGGGCTGTAAATAGATCTAGGTTTCTCTGAGAAGCCCAAATAGCGAAGCGTTTCCATTTGCTGCGATAAACCTTCCTAGTGGAAGCTTTGTGGGAAGCCACCAAAATATTCTTTACTGAAGATGATAGACCAGGAGCCCTTGCAATCAGGGAAACTGGAGCAACCAAGCCATCAACTTGAGGCTGCCCAGATTAGGCGGACTGACGCCCGAGGGATGAGAGATGAGAACCGAGCAGGGATCCAGAATCTGAGGAGTATTTAGAAAGTACAGTTTTGTACCTACCATAAATGTAGATGTCCGAACAGGATAGCATCTGCAGTCTTAACAAATGGGTTGTCCTGTCGTCAGGCAGCCCTTTGGTCGGCCGGATTCCAAAGTCTGGGTCTGGCCTCGGCTGGTGTCGCACTTCACCCGACGTCATCTCTGCTGGTCTTCGGATATAAAGGCATCAGCCGACGCCATTTTCCTCAGTGTTTCTTGCCCCAGATGCCAGTTGCCCTCTTGGAAAACTAAATTTTGGGTAAATGCCAATGTTTCCAAAAAAAAGGTAGGCAAACACAAAAAATAAGCATGTATGTACATATATATACAAACAAATACACCATAAGAGATCCCCCCCCAGCTAGCTATTAGGAGGGTAAATACCCTAGGAATACCACAGAGGGGAAGGAGGGTGGGTAATCCTGACTGCAGATGCTATCCTGTTCGGACATCTACATTTATGGTAGGTACAAAACTGTACTATGTCCTTCAAGGATGCATCTGCAGTCCTAACAAATGGGTAGAATACCATAGCCAAACTAGGGGAGGAGGAAGAAGAATTATGGTGTAGTTAGGATCCCTTGCAATACAGCAGTGGCAAACCCTGCTCGGGATCTAGAGTATAGAGGTAAGTTATAATGCTTGGCAAATGTATGCACGGAGGTCCAAGTAGCTGCCTCAATAATGTCCTTGGTAGCCACTCCTCGTAAGAAAGCTGTGGTAGTGGCTGTAGCCCTTGTAGAGTGAGGTCTTATGTTCTGTGGAATTGGCTTTCCATGGTAGGAGTAACAGAATCTTATGCAATTTCCTATCCACTTGGAGATTGTCTGTTTGGAAATTGCTTTTCCTTCCCTTCCTGTTGCATAGGCTACTAGAAGCTGGTCAGTTTTTCTATTGCCCTTGGTTCTGTTCAGGTAGTAGCGCAACTGTCTATGTACATCCAAGGTATGCAGCAGTCTTTCCCCCCTGTTCTGTGGATTGGGAAAGAAGGTAGGTAGGTGGATTGCCTGTTTTAGAGACACTCTGGATACCAGCTTAGGCATAAATGTAGGATTAGTTCTCATGGATACTCTATTTGATGGAAGATTAGGAAGGGTTGTACTGTCATTAAGGCCTGTAGTTCCGAAACCCTTCTTGCTGAAGTAATTGCCAGTAGGAAAGCAATTTTCCAGGATAGGTGTTGAAGATCTGCTGTTGCTGCTGGTTCGAATGGAGGGAGTGTCAATTTTTCTAGCACAAAGTTCAAGTCCCATGCTGGTAATGGTGGTTTCCTAGGAGGTTTTACATTCTTGATTCCTCTGAGGAACTGCCCGAGTAGAGGATGTGAGAAGACAGGGGGATCGAAGCTGTATTCTGCAGAAATAGCTGATGCATGTATCTTGATGGAGGAATAGGACAGGCCTGTATGGAGAAGCTCTGCCAAATACTCCAGGATGTTGGCAATATCTATATCTTTGACACATCTTTTCCTCTTTCAGTGCTCCAAATGACAAACCTTTTCCATTTCCCTGCATAGTTCCTTCTTGTAGAAGGTCTGCGGGCCTCCAGGAGAATGTCTTTAACCCTTTGGGATAAATCTGGGTTAGTTGTTGTTATGTAATGTTCCAGGCAGTTAGTTGCAGAGTTTTTAGATTTGGATGCATGATGTTGTAGTCGTTCTGAGTTAACATCAAAGGCATCAGGGGAAGTGTCCACGTTCTCCCCCGAGACATGCTCCTCAGCAATGGATACCAGTGTTGTCTTGGCCAATTTGGGGCTATCAGAATTATCCTTGGACGTTCCTCTTTGATTTTCAGTAGTACCTTGTGCATCAAAGGAAGAGGTGGAAATGCATATGCTGTCAGGCCTTTCCAACTGAAGGATAGAGAGTCCACCTTCCATGCAAGTGGGTGGTATGTCCTTGTGCAGAATTTCTTGAGCTGGTGATTGAGTGGGGATGCGAATAGGTCTATTTGTGGCATTCCCCATTTCTGTGTGATGGCCTTGAAGATGTCCGGGTGTAGCATCCATTCGTGAGCATCCGAGGTAGTTCTGCTTAACATGTCTGCTAGGATGTTTTCTTTTCCTGGTACAAATATTGCCTGTAACTGAATGTTGTAGCTCAGAGCCATATTCCATAGGTCCAGAGTCATTCGGCATAGAGGGTATGAATGAGTGCCTCCCTGTTTGTTGATGTACCACATGACTGTGGTGTTGTCTGTCCTTATCATCAAATGGCCTTCTTTGAGGAATGGTCTGAAATTCTGGATTGCTAGTTTTACTGCCAGCATTTCTTTTTGATTTATGTGCAGGTGCAGTTGATCTGGGGTCCATAATCCTTGTATGCATTTGTCTAGCATGTGGGCCCCCCAACCTAGGTCTGAGGCGTCCGTTGTGATGGTTTGGCTTGCTTGAAAGTTGTGGAAGGGCAAGCCTGGGTTTGACTGGCATGCTTGAGCCCACCATAAGAACTCTTGTTTCAGGCATGGGATTAGTGGTATTTCGGTTTCTAAGCTGTGCCTGTGTTGAGACCATAAATTCTTTAGGTACCACTGTAGTTTTCTCATATGCAGTCTGGCATGGGGGACCAGGATTATGCATGATGCCATGAAGCCCAAGGCCTGCAGTACTTTCCTTGCTGTTAGTTTGTTCTGTTTTGTTAATGCCAAGAAGTAAAGAGGGAGTTGTTCTTGTTTTTCTGCAGTTAGGAATGCCATCTGTTTTACTGTGTCCAATTCTGCACCCAAGAATGTTGTTGTTTGGGATGGTATTAGTCTTGACTTTTTTAAATTGACTGTGTATCCCAGGGCTTGTAGTAAGCAAATGACTCTTTGTAAGTCTTTTGTCAGCTTGCTTTTGTTGTCCGCTTGTATCAGGCAGTCGTCCAGGTATGGATAAATTTGGATTCCCTGTAGCCTGCAATGAGCGATTACTGATGCCAGGCATTTTGTGAATACTCTGGGCGCAGTAGATAAGCCAAAGGGCAATGCTGAGAATTGTTAATGCTCTGATCCTGCAAGAAATCTGAGGTATCTTCTGCAATTTGGTCGTATGGGGACGTGCAGGTATGCCTCCTTGAGATCTAGAGTTACCAGCCAACACTCCTTGCCCAGCATGGGCAGAAGTTGCTGTAGGGTCAGCATTTTGAATTTTGGAACAATGATGAATGTGTTTAAGGCGGACAGGTCGAGAATAGGTCTCCAACTTTTCTCTTTTCTTGGTACTAGGAAGAGTCTGGAGTAGAATCCTTTGCCCTGTTCTGTTGGTGGTACTCTTTCCACAGCTCTCATCTTTGTTAATTGAGCTATCTGTTTTAGAGCTTCTGTTTTCTGATTTGGAGGTAGGTTTGGCATTCCTCTTTTTACTGGTAAGGTGTGGAAATGAAACCTGTAGCCTTGGTCTATAGTCTGCAAAATCCACTTGTCTTTTGTGATATAGTGCCAATTTTTTGAAAATAAGGCTAACTTTCCGCCTAAGGGTGCTGCTATTTGTTCCCTGGTAGGTGGTGTCAGAGCCAAGTCACTGTGATTGTCCTGTTGCAGTGGCAGTGGTTGTGTCTGTGCCTCGCTGGTTATTGCCTTGCCACTGGCGTCCTCTGTAGGCACCTCCTCTGGATTGATTTCTGCCTCTGGAACGTCTATTCCTGCCTCCCTGAGATTTAGAGGAGTCTGGAAAGGACCAATTTTTGGAAGGCCAGTTCCTGCTAAACCTTGGGGGCTGAACCTGTAAGAAATCTTTAACTGTTTGTACAGATTTTGCCTTCTCTTCCATTTTCTTCATTACTTGCTGGGCAGGAGAACCAAATAGACTGGCCTTATCCATAGGAGCATCTAACAGCTTTGCTTTAACATGATCCGCAAGACCTGTTCTTTCAACCATGCATGCCTTCTTATAACTGTGCCAGTCATGGCTGATCTAAATGAAGCCTCCAGTGCATCATAGCCACATTTTAAAGAATGGTTACTAACCTGCTGAATGTTATTCACCATTTCTAAAACATATTTCTTATCTAAGGAATCATCAGAGGACAGTTTCTTAGTTAACTGATCAAGCATAAACTCTTGGTATTGGATCATATGAAACTGACAGTTCAAAGCTCTAGCTGAGAGAGTAGCAGAGGTGTAAACTTTTTTACCCCATCTCTAAGGACCTGGATTCCCTTTCAGAAGGGAGAGGGTTTTTGCTGAGGTCGGTTACTGCCTTAGGCCCCTGGGAGATAGTCTCAGGATCTGCAAGTGGGGCCTTGTATAGGTGGTGATGAGTGTCCGGTACCCTGTAAAACCTATCGGGTTTGGCAGGGGCTGGAGGTAAGGTATCAGGAGCAGTGCAAACATCATTAAATGCATCATCCACAACAGGCAGAACTGGAGGTATAGCTAAGGGCCTATGTTGAGGTAAGTGTAGAAAGGTCCTAAGCCTTTTTCTTGAATCTGAGAAATCTTGTCCCTGCCATTGGAATTGCTCTCTCATGGCATGTAAGGTTTCCCCAAAGGAAAATTCCTCTGGTGGAGAGGCAGATGGAATAGATTCTTCAGCATCGGAATCTTCATAAGTAGAAAAAGGAGCCTCTGGATGGTCTGTAATGTCTGAATCATCAGAAGAATCATCTGAGGACACTGGCTCTGGGGGCTCTACTCTAGGTCTCTTTTCTGGAGGCTGAGAGGCCCTGTCTGGGTGAGATTGGGATCCCCTTATTAAAGAGATGAGATCCTCTGCCAGAGTAAGCATTTGAGAACTGGAACTGGGCCTGTGTGAGGGGCTTAACAGGCACTGATTTAGCAGTTTTGGCTGCTTTAGCCCTGGCAAAGGCCTTAATAGACATGGCTGCAGGAGGCCTAGCAGCACCACGTGCTGGGGTAGAGACATCCAAAGGGATGGTGTCCGATAATTCTAGAGGGACCACATTAGTAGGCAAAACTTCAGAGGCCGATTCAACTAGGGTAGCAGGAGCCTCGGTAGTAGTCATGGATTCTGCTGAAGATTGACCCGTTTGCTCGGTTTCGGCCGAAACCGAGACACTCGCGGTTTGCTTAACCGCGGTTTCAGCCGAAACCGTGGACCGCGAGTGTCGGTCTTTTTCTTTGCATTTTTTAACAATTTGAGAAGTCGGAGGATCCGACGGCATAATGTACGCAAAATCTGAGCCGAAAAACTGTTCAGCAAACTCCGACCGACGCCTAAGCGTTCGTCGGTTGAAGGAAGCACAGGCTAAACAGGCTGCTACGTCGTGGTCTGGGCCTAAACAAGGTAAGCAGTAAGAGTGGAAATCTTTATGAGGTATTTGTTTCCCACAAGTTAAACAGTTATTTACTTTTTCTGACATCGGCTGAGGCAAGAGAGAGTCCCCAACGGGGTACTTAGCTTTTTAGAAGTCTTCGAAGTAGTATTCGGTAGTAGTAATCTCTGGATCTGACCGACCGGCACTTGCGAACAGCTTCTGCTTCGGGCGCCACGCGGCAAGAAAGACTGAGGAAAATGGCGTCGGCTGATGCCTTTATACCCGAAGACCAGCAAAGATGACGTCGGGTGAAGTGCGATACCAGCCGAGGCCAGACCCAGACTTTGGAATCCGGCCGACCGAAGGGCTGCCTAACGACAGGACAACCCATTTGTTAGGACTGCAGATGCATCCTTGAAGGACATCATGAAAACAGAGGAAGGGGAACCACACCTGACGAGGCCAGAATGAGGCAATGAGGCTCTATGGTGTCAGGCTCCTTCCATACCCACGTGGTAATGAGATCCACTAATGGATCTGCAGGAGGGGACAACCAGGATGTAGATGAGCCCGTGCCAAAGGCCTCCAGGAATATTGACCCAACCACAGAGGGTTTTGGGGCTGACCAACCTCCCCTCTGGCGGAGGATTTCCATGATGTCTCCAAAGGAGACACCCTCGGGAGGTAACCTGGGGGAACCCTCACCTTCAGCCAAGTCAGTATCTCTGTGAAGGACTTGGGGGAGTCCATTTGCCTCCTTTTACACAAGTGCTTACGGGGAGCCTCCTCAGTGGGGCTCTCTGAAGAGGGCTCGTAAGTCACGGGGGGATGGTTCCATGACGGGATCCACCTGGGGGTCCTCTAGCACGGGCTGTCCCTGGGACAAGCTGAAGGGAGTCGTGATCAAATCCACGGAAGCCTGGGCGGTGTCTAAGGCAATGGCCTGGGGTCTCAATCCTTGGGAGAGAATGCTCTCAACCACGTCGAAGACAAACGGAGAGTGCACCTCCTTAGCAACCAACAAGGAAGAAGCTCTCCCTGGCTCCGTTGTGAGGATCGGGGCCGAGGACAAGGTAGCCAGGGTTCCGAAGGAACGGCTCAGATCCGACAAAGTCAGAGCCGAAGACACCTCCAGTCCCTCGCATCCGGCTCCCCGTTCTCAGCCCCGAGAGTTGCTCGGATCCGAACAAGTCGGATCTGAGGAACTCAAGGTAATCGCCGGCATCGAGGTTGGAGGAACCGTCGGCACCGAACCCCCAGCTCTGAGGATCCTCAGATCCATAAACCCCGAAACCGCAGGTCGAATCAGGGAAGGAGATATCAGATGGAAGAAGGGCATAGAGGTCCCCTCTCCAGCCGGAGAGGGGCCTGGAAAGACTTCCATTTGGATTTGGATCCGAATGAACCTCCACATCATCCTGTCCATGTGAAGCTCTGAAAGACTCAGAGTCGACCGTGAGGAGGTGACCGACTCGGATCTGGCTGGTCTGTGAGACTACCTCAAAGAAGACCTCTGGACCGAGGGCTCAAGTCGGCTCCGGGGAGAACCTCAGGGAATGGAGCCAAGGAGAGGTGGTCCTGACAACTTTACTAGGCGGGCTGGGAAATGGCTCCCGCTCTGGAGACCATTTGCAGTGCCTTTCCCCTTCTTTTATCCTTGTCTCTCTTATCTTTGTCCTTGTCCTTTGATTTTGTCCCTGTCTCAGAAGGCTTCAAGGGAGGTTGACTCCCAGCCTGGGGGGGGTTGTTCGGCTACTGGAGCCAATGTCGAGGTCGAGTCCAATGCAGAAACTGGTAGCAGGCCCTTAGCTACCAGCTTTGCCTTCCTTTTTTTCAACGCACTAGGGTTGAACCCTGCACACACACTACACGGCAAAGATAGGTGGGAAACACCCAGGCAAATAACACACAGAGTGTGGTCATCAACCGGTGAAAGCTTGTGGCCACATTCTGTGCATTTTTTAAAAGTTGATTTTGGCTGCTCTGCCATCACCACACACCACTCAGCCAAAACTAAACTAACAAACACACACCAAGGACGGATAGGCCTACACTACCTCACAAACTTAACTTTTTAAACTACTGGTGGAAATTGCCCACTCCCACACTCTCATGGCCTCGCGACATAGAGGGTAAGATCTGGTTCCTCCTTGTTTGTTGATGTACCAGACAACAAACATGTTGTCTGAATGAAATGCAATTGTCCCCGGGGGAAGAACAGCATGAAAGGCTTGTAACGCTAAAAGCACTGCCCTCCTCTCCAGAACACCAATATGCAAGTGCCCCCCCAACTGAGTTGAGAGGCATCCGTGGTCACTGTGGATTGGGCTGTGGGAGTTATGAAGGGACGGACCTGCCAAAATTTCAGGCGATTGGAGCCACCAGAGAAGAGAAATCTTGCAGGCTCTGCTGATTCGTACTGGATAGTCCATGGGGAGATCTAACCAAGACCAATGAACTGCCAGGGTCCACTGAAGCACCCGCATGTGAAGGCGCACACAGGGCAGGATGGAGATTGCTGCGGCCATGGAGCCTAGGGGCTCGGAGAACATCGCTCACAAAAGACCTGCTCTCAGTGTAAGTGGTCACTCACACTGAGAGCAAATCTTTTGGAATCAGGCCCGAAATGCAAAATGCTGAAAAATAAATAAATATACTAACTGGTTGCACTATGGAATAAATCATAAAGATGAGCTTATAAGAATGATGTAGACATTACCAATGGCTATGCAAATTGTACCGCTACTATATTCTCTCCACAGTGATTCAGTCAGCTGATACTTCACATACTCAACCAATGAATATTTTATTTTCTAATCCATATACTCACAAGATTAAACATTTTTAACCCATATGTACAAACATAAGTGCACACAATATGCATGCATACACTGCTCCTCTGTTATGTTCTGCTGTCTACACAGCTGCACTGAAATCCAATAAATGAAACCGCAGGAGAATGATCAAGTTCCAGTATTAATTTAGACTGCCAAGGGAGCCATACTCAGGAAAACTACTCAAAATGTAATTTCCAAACGTAATATGGTGAACATATCATCCAAACCATGGGTGGCTTAACAGTGAGGTAAGTACCACCTCTGGTGAGAAGATGGCTAGGATCAGTATAATGCAACAGGACACAGGCGCACAAACTGACAGCTTCAGTGGTGTTCATATTCTCATGCCAATAAATGGTCTTCCTGAAACACCAAAGAAAGGGCAACTTCACTCAGCAACAATTTCCAGTGCAAGAAGGAGACAAAACCCAAGATCATAAGACTACATTTTAACATACAAAAGCACACAATATTAATAAATAACGCTAGGAAAAAAGCAAACAGGCATTGGTAAATGAACCAAAAAATCAATACCTTCATGGAATTTCCAGTGTGCAAAAGTTTCTTCAAAATAGAACCTAAAAAAAAATAGATTTCCCATGGATTTAGATTCAAAATATAACAGCAACATCTTAACAATAGCTCCAAAAAGACTGATGTGTCTGTTCCACATCTACAGTACAAAATACAGGATTCAAAGATTTGTGACATTGAAAATTAGATCCTTTACTTAAAGCAGACAACAATTAAATCTTCACACTATGTATTCTTAGTGCACAGTAGGATTTCAAACAATTCTTTGCTGTACTCTTCTTTTCAGCCATTCTACCTTATTCCCTTCTTTCTGCCCATCTTCCTGTACCTAGTTTCCTGCCTATCCCACCTTGTTTATTATGTATACAATATAATACACTATCAACTATTGGTATGTAGTACTGTAATAGTATGCATGTTGCTGATTTAGATGATTGTAGTCAGAACATTTAACACGTAAATTCCTGTATAGATCTTTGCCCTTGTTATGCTCACTAATCTGTTATCTTAATTACTGTTCTCTCAGAGTTACGTTCTCTGCTGTATATTCTTAATTCAAGAATGCGTTACTGTTCCCTGCAGGATAATGCTAACAATGGTCTATGATTATCCATGTTCTACCCCAATTAATACATTTAAGTAAGGAAATAAATAAAACAGTGAATGAATGAATGAATGAAAAAAAAAATTTATACTGCACACCTGCCAATGTGGATAAGAATGAAGCCCAAAGAAGTAACTGACCCAATGGTATCCAATTATTTGGCAAAATATATATTTTTTTCTTTTACTCTTTTTGCCCTCTGCTGTCTGTTGATCATTAGCCAATTTCCAGCCAATCATCTAATTCATTCCCCATCAAAGTTAAGTAGGGGGTTATTCACACAGCCATCAGTGCTGGTTCGGGATTTTTTTTTTTTTCCTGCTAAACCGTACTCCCTGCACACACTCAGCAAAGCACTAGACAGGACAGGGGATGTGCAAAAGGCTGACCATGGAGGCCATCCAGACACTTCCATGAGTGGTGCTCCCTCAAAGCAGCCCTAACCCCCCCCCCCAAAAAAAAAAGCACGTAGCAGCAAGCTAATATATTTAACCCAACCACAGCTTCCTCTTGGTAGGTCTTATGCATTCCTGTGCTATCTGGGTGGCATGACAAAGCCAGGCCAAATCCTGGCAGTCTTCAATTATGGGTCCACTGTGGTAAAGAAAAGTCTCAGTAAGACACGGAAACAAATTCTGAAGATGATGCTGTGAAGAAATGGCCATCATCCCTTCTCTCACTCCCCAAAGACCTTAAATTTGGTGAATCTTAAAATGAAAACAAGAGAAGTGGAGGGGGTGTACATTAATACCATATCACTCCTACAAAGGAGTTTGCAAAAAGGCTTGCAGCATGGTGAAACAATTTTCCTGGTTGGTTCTACATACGGTGGACAAATTTCAGGACATTGTAAACTGGATCAGGAATACCTTGATAACATGCCCCAAACTTAAACCAGATCCCCCTAAGAAATGTTCCTTGTTGGCAAAGGCTCCCAAGCTAGGTATCATGGTACCCATGGTGGCCTTGAAGAGGAGCACTGCACCTCAGTCTTTTGCTGCCCATCTTCTGGACAGAACAGAAAAATCGATGCCATTGCAATGTCATTGGCTCAAAAGGTAGAACACACACCCTTCTGACACTGGAAGATCAGAAGGATGTGGGTTCTATTCCCACATCAGGTGTTTGGATTCATTTTTTTTTCAGAACTAACACTGCAATGTAGTCAAGGGTGCTGTGCTCCTGAGGCAGTGGCCTTCAGCTGAGATTGTCAAATGAAGTCCCTTCTGCTTTTGTTGGTGATAGCTTAGGTGGACATAACAGCACTTATCAAAAACAGTAACGGGGTTTCCTCTGTGTACTGCTAAAATTCCTAGCCAGTATAAACATTACCTTGTCTCTCCCTTGAAAATATGCAATGTCCAGTGGATCTAACAGATAGTTTACTTACTTGGTCAACACAAGTTATCACAGGCAATGGACAGCCTAACAAAATACTTGTATTCTCTTGTAGTTGTTATGATAACCATTTGACATGTTGGAACCTACTAGAAAGAAGGGAATATTCCCTTTTCTCCAAAGTATGGCAATCTCGAAACTGGTATATACAAGTTTGGGAGGTATAGGGGGCTTAGCCCCCCCCCCCAAAAAAAAAGAGAAAATGTAAAAACAGAAGAGAGATGATTTGCTTTTCTCCTGGGTTTTTGATCTACTCTGCTGCTTCTATTCTTGTCATTCTATTGTCTGGTATTATACATTCTTTCAGTGTCTCACTTATTTTAAACACCTCTAGGTGTAATTATCTTTCCTCTACATTACTGGAAGACATCTCCTGTACACTAAAGCAGAAAGTTTAACTACAATATTCTTCACAGCCAGAACTTTTTCTTCTTTTCTGACTGACTTTCGTTTACTTTCTCCAAACTTCTTAGCAAGCAGAGGCAGATAAATATTACCCAGTAAATGAAATTCACTCAGATTGACTACTTTTACTCACTTTAATGATTTCTCACTTTACCAATTTCTCAGTTTTCACACTGTGTCCCAGGCCTGACATAACTTTTAAGGAAACTAAAGACATGGAACTGGAGCCTTGATGGAAATTCGATAGCATAGCTAAGCATACTTTTCTGAGTAGCTAAGACTAGGGTCAAACTTTTATGAAAAATGCAAGGAGCTGTAATGGGTCAAGTCCTTTATATGAAGCCTGAACAGAAAAAAGTTACTTTTTCTGTTTTCCTAATATAATGCTGCTCTGAAATAGTTAGAACCTGAACCTCCCTAAAAGTAAAGTTCTTACCCTCAACGGAACTGATGAAATCACAGACACTGACGTATGGAGGATCCGGGTGGAAATCACCACATGGATGGGGCAGGGAAGCCTTGAAGCATCTCAGACAGAGGTGCCAAGAGGTGAGGGGAGCAGCAACTAAAACTGTGTCAAACGCAAAACAGGGTTAAAACAGTAACCTTGGACTTTGAAAGAATTAAACATGCCAAGGTTAGAGGTAGATGAGGCTCAATTATTAATAGTTAGGATAGTGGGAGAAGAGATACAAAATGTGATGTATAACCAATCTACAGGAACGTCCCCAGATAGATGGCACTCCCATGGAAGTTTGGAAGCTAGGAGGGAAAATACTGATAAAGATCTGGAAAGCTTTGTTTAACAGTATTTTAGGAGGAGGATAAGTACCACCATCTTGGAAGAAAGCAGTGGTAGCTGTATTAACTAAAAAAAGAGTAAAAATCCATTAGACCCAGCTTCATACAGGCCCATTTCAATATTAAACTATGACTGTAAAATGTTCATGTCTATAATGGCTGAAACAGTGACAAAATAATGATAAAATTTATAGATAAGCATCAGTGTGGTTTTGTGGAGGGGAGACAAACATTTGACAGCATTAACAGAACACTGGTGATCCAGAGAAAAGCAGAATTTAATAAGAAACCATTATACTATGGTGGGTCTTGATGCAGAGAAAGCATTTAACAGAGTAAGCTAGGACTTTATGAGCAGGGCAATGAAAGCATTTGCATTTCCTGAAAAAATATCTGGTTGATTAGGAGGATATATGAGGGATCGGAAGCGAAAATTAAAGTGGGTGGGGTCCTCTCTGATCACTTCTGCTTGAGCACAGGAACCAGGCAAGGGTGTCCTCTTTCTCCTTTGTTATTTACACTATATTCAGAAAGTACAGTTGTGTACACTTACCATAAATGTAGATGTTCGAGTGTATTCACTGTTGCAGTCATTACATTTGGGTAATCTGCTGGCAGGTTGCCCTCAGTCGGCCTGATTAACAAAGTCTTGGGTCCTGCGTCGGTTGCTGTCCCTTCTTCCATGACGTCAGGTCGTCAGGGGTATAAAAACATGCAGCCGACGCCATTACATCACTTTTTCTTGCCCCAAATGTCAGGTGCCCCCAAATAGGGAGCAAATAAAATTAAAAACACAAAATTATACCTCCAGTTCCAAAAGCAAATGCACCAAAAGGGCTATAAAGCATAGTGAAAAAAAGTAGAGGTATAGCCAGAGAAAAATAGGGGGCTGGAGGAAGGGTAACCAGGACTGCAACAGTGAATACACTCGAACATCTACATTTATGGTAAGTGTACACAACTGTACCATGTTCTTCGTGTTTCACTGTTGCAGTCATTACATTTGGGTAGATTCCCAAAGCTATGGTTGGGTGGAGGGAATTTTACAGCATTAGCACCAGCTATAAGGCCCCGCAGGACACCAGTGGCAAAGCCAGCTCTGGATTTAGAGAAAAGTGGTAAATGGTAATGTTTGGTAAACGTATGAACCGAGCTCCAGGTAGCAGCTTCTACAATGTCCCTGGTAGGAACACCTCTGAGAAAGGCTGTAGAAGTAGATGCAGCCCTGGTGGAATGGGATCTGATCCCCTGGGGTATAGTTTTTCCATGGTGCATATAGCAGAAACGAATACAATGGCTTATCTATTTGGAAATGGTTTGCTTTGAAATAGCCTTTCCCTCTGCCCCTGCAGCAAATGCCACCAGCAGTTGTTCAGATTTTCTTTGAGATTTTGTCCTGTTTAAGTAAATTCTAAGTTGTCTGTGTACATCCAATGAATGCAGAACCCGCTCCCCCTTGTTCTGCAGATTGGGAAAGAAAGTTGGCAAATGAATGGTCTGATTAAGAGACGCACTGGATACCACCTTAGGCATGAAGGATGGATTGGTCCTGAGAGAAACCCTGCCCGCATGAAAAATGATGAAAGGCTCCATTGCCATAAGAGCCTGTAATTTGGAAATCCTTCTAGCTGAAGTGACTGCTAAAAGGAAAGCTGGTTTCCAGGAGAGAAAATTTAAGTCTGCAGTAGCAGCTGGCTCAAAAGGAGGGAGAGTGAACTTTTCCAATACAAAATTGAGGTCCCAGGCAGGGGTTGGAGCTCTCCTGGGTGGTCTTAAGTTTTTGGCCCCTCTGAGATACTGCTTTAGCAGAGGATGAGAGAAGAGGGGAGGTTCTGTGTTGTAATGTGCTGAAATGGCTGAGGTGTGGATTTTTATGGAAGAAAAGGACAGGCCCTTGTGAAGCATCTCAGTTAAGTATTGTAAAATCTGAGGAATGTTGGGCACTGCTGTGCTTATCCCTTGAGATTGATTCCAGGCACAGAATCTTTTCCATTTGTCAGCATAAGATTTTCTAGTACTAGGCCTTCTCGCCTCCAAAATGACATCCAACACAGGTTTGCTGAGGGATGCTAAGGGTGAATTTAGGTGATTAGCCACGCTGCAAGATTCAAAGTTTGGAGCGGAGTGTGCAGAATTTGGTTGTTCTGCTGAGACAGTAAAAGTAAGGTTTCTGAGGCAGGTGCCACAGTGGAAGGTGTGACACACTGCACAGGAGTGGGTACCAGTGTTGGCGAGGCCAGTCTGGAGAAATCAAAATCATTTTTGGTTTGTCCTGTTTGACTTTTGGTAGAACTTTGGAGAGCAGAGGCAGAGGGCGAAAAGCATAAACTGATAGGTTTTTCCAGCTGAAGGATAGAGCATCCACTTTCTAGGCTTTTTTGTGAGGAGTTCTTGTGCAAAATCTGTCCAACTGATAGTTCTGGGGTGAGGCAAAAAGATCTATGTCTGGGCTCCCCCATTTGCATGTCAACATGTTGAAAATCAGTGGTTCCAGTTTCCATTCGTGTGGGTCCATGAGATTTCTGCTTAGTTCGACTGCCAGAGTATTCAGCTTTCCTGGCAAGAATTGAGCTTGTAGGTGTACTTGATAGGTCAAGGCCGTGTTCCACGATGCCATGGCTAGTCTGCAAAGGGGGTAGGAGTGTGTACCCCCCCCCCGCTTGTTTATGTACCACATAACCATGGTGTTGTCTGTCTTTATCATTAATTGTCCTGGATTAAGATAGTGCTTGAAGGCTGTCAGTGCATTCTGTACAGCTAGCATTTCTTTTTGATTGATATGAAGGTGCATTTGATTTGGGCTCCATTTGCCCTCAATGCACTTCCCTGCCAGATGTGCCCCCCAAGCATAGTCTGATGCGTCTGTAGTTAGGGTTTGGGCGGCAGGGGGTGGTGTGAATGGCAGTCCCTTGTTTTGGTGGCAGGCCTCTACCCACCATAGGAACTCTAGTTGCAGGCAAGGTATGATAGGAATCAATTTTCAGGCTGTGACAATGCTGACTCCATAGACTTTTTAAGTACCACTGAAGTTTCCTCATATGCAGTCTTGCATATGGAATTAGAAGAATGCAGGAGGCCATGAACCCCAAGGTTTGCAGTATTTGCCTTGCAGAAAGCAGGGTTTTTGTGGCCACCTGTTTGAAGTAAGTCACCAAATGAATTTGCTTCTCTGGCGTAAGGAGCGCCATCTGGGCAGTTGCATTCAAGCTTGCACCCAGGAATATAATTTTTTGAGAGGGTACCAGTTGTGATTTCTTTTCGTTTATAGTGTACTCTAGACAAGTTAGAACCCTTTTTACAAATGCCAAATGGTTTAGAAGAGTGTTCTTGTTTTCTGCCTGAATAAGACAATCGTCCAGGTATGGATATATTAGAATATTTCTTTGCCTGCAAAATGCAATTACTAGAGCCAGGCACTTTGTAAAGACCCTGGGTGCAGTAGATAAGCCAAAGGGCAGTGCCGAGAACTGGTAATGCAAGTAGCCTGCTTTGAAGCGGAGGTATCTTCTGCAAGATTCCCTGATTGGGATATGCAGGTAAGCCTCTTAAATCTAGAGTTGCCAACCAGGTTGCCTAGCATAGGAAGTAACTGGTGAAGAGTCAGCATCTTGAATTTTGGAATGTACAGAAAGGTGTTTAGAGTAGATAAGTCCAGAATTGGACGCCATGATTTGTCTTTTCTGAGTACCAGGAAAAGTCTTGAATAGAAACCTTGTCCCTTTTCCTCTTCTGGTACTGGTTGAATAGCCCCCATGCTCATGAGGGAAAGTACTTTTTTCTGGGCCTCTGCCCACTGATTTTGGGGCAGGTCTGGCCATCCATTTGGAATTGGCAACGTGTGGAAATGAAACCTGTCTCCCTGGGATACTATATTTAAAACCCATTTGTCCTGGGTTATAAGTTGCCAGTTTCTTGCATGAAGAGACAGTTTTCCCCCAAAGGGGCAGCTAAAAGGTAAGTGCTTGGTAAGTGTAAAGGGAAGTCATTGAGACTGCTTACCATAGGATTGAGCCTGCTTACCATAGGGAGGGTGTCTTGTTGTTTCCAGATTTGGAAGAGGAGGCACCCCATTGTTTTGTCCTGAAAGTCCCTTGTGACTGAAACCTGGAGCCTTTGGAATGTCTGGGTTTGACTTGAGTGGCTCTCGATGGAACTGGAAAGGACCTGTTCTTATTAGGCCAATGCCTACTAAATCTTGGAGGTTGCACTTGTAAGAAATCTTTCACAGTTTGCATAGATTTAGCTTCGTCTTCCATCTTTTTTAAAACTTCTTCAGCCTTATTACCAAAGAGACGGTCCTGTTGTAAAGGAGCATCCAACAATTTTGCTTTAACATGATCAGGCAGATTTTGCTCTTTGAACCAAGCATGCCTTCTTAGCACAGACCCAGTTACAGCAGCCCTGCAAGTGGGCTCCAAAGAATCAAAACCAAATTGCAAAGTATGTTTTCCAACTTGCTCAGCTGAATGCAATAAATCCTGTAAATCTTTTGTTTTCCACACTATCTGAAATTAACATCATTTTCTGTTTAAGCAGTCCCATGAGATGCTGTTGATATTTTAGCATATGAAATTGGCAGTTTAAAGCCCTGATTGCCAAGGTTGCAGAAGTATAAACTTTCTTTCCCCAGCTATCCAGCACCCTGGAATCTCTATCAGATAGGATTTTTAGCAGTAGAAGCCTTAATGCCCTTGGGACCCTGAGAAATGGTTTCAGGATCTGCAACAGGATTTTTGAAAAGGAATTTGTGGGAGCTTACAAGGAGCTGGAGGCAGAGAATCAGGAGCCATACCAGATTCTGAAAAAAACATCAACAATGTCTAGAACAGGAGGTATAGCCAAATGCCTATGCTGAGGAAGAAGAAGAAAATCTCTAAGTCTCTTTTTAGATTCAGAGAAATCCTGACTTTCCCAGTGGAAATGTTCCCGTAAGGTATGTAAAGTTTCCCCAAAAGAAAAATCCTCAGGGGGAGAAGCAGAAGGAATGAAATCTTCTGCATCAGAGACCTCATAAGTAGGTATAGACAATTCCTGTTCATTAGAAGAGTCAGAAGAAAGGGAATCCTGTTCAGAAGATTCATAATCAATGTCTTGCCTAGGCATCTTAGGGCGGGGGGGGGGGGTTGGCTACCCCTGATCAGAGTAATTAAATCTTCAGCCATTTTGATAATTTGTTTTTTAGGCATAGGGGCCTGCACATGTGGCCCAGGCATCTAAGGCATGTGGCCCAGGTTTTTAGGCATAGGTCGAGATTTTGGCCTTAGTTTTGAAGATGGCGTCGGTTTAATATTACAAATCTGTAGGCCTGAAAACACCCTCAGAAGCCGGTGCCTGCACAGCGGCTCTGGACCCATCCAAGGCAGAGACATCCGCGCGTTCCATAATTGAAGCATCTCGCAGCATACTAGACTCCGAATGGGTCTCAGTAGAGGCCTGCAAATCAGAAGTAGCGGATATCAGGGGCTGCAAAAGCGCCTCACTGAGTACCGGTGAACTGGCAACTGGCTTAGGAGAAGAGTCGTCGGCAGTTTTGGACCTCAACTTTTTTTATTGCGTTTTTTAGGCATTCCAGTAGTCAGATTGCTAACCGACGACATTTCTGGATAATTAAAGCGTGAGCCAAAATATTTAGAAGCAAAAATGTACTGACGCTCGATAGTGCGTTGATTAAATAAAACACAAAACCAACAATAAGGTACATTGTGGTCACGGCCTAGGCAAGGAATGCAGTACAAATGAAAATCCTTATGAGGTATTTGCTTTCCACAAGTAATGCAATTAACTTTTACTGACATCGGTAAGGAGCAAAAAAAAGTTTCCCCAACGGGGTACTTACCTTTTTAGTTGAAGACTTCGGATCTGAAACTCGAAAACAAAAATTTCAGGAGTCGGCCGACCGGCACTTGCGAACTGCTTCTGGAACCGTGCGGCAAGAAAGACTGATGTAATGGCGTCAGCTGCATGTTTTATACCCCTGACGACCTGATGTTATGGAAGAAGGGACAGCAACTGACGCAGGACCCAAGACTTTGTTAATCAGGCCGACTGAGGGCAACCTGCCAGCAGATTACTCAAATGTAATGACTGCAACAGTGAAACACGAAGAACATCCACTCGCAAAGAAAGTAAGGGACTCAAAAATTCAAGGATATAATTGGTATGGTAGTCAAGAAAAGTTGGCTCTATTTGCAGATATTACTTTATACCTGACAAAACCAGAAAGAGACATTGCAGTGTTGTGGAATATTTTGAGATAGTTTCAAAGCTTTTCGGGATACAAAATTAATGATGCTGAAACAAAGGCAACAGCAGTAAATGGTGTACCCCCCACATGAATTGGTTCAGCAATATCCATATTTATGGGGGCATGATAAAATGAAATATTTAGGAGTATGGATTAAAAATGATTCTGGTGTGGCAGCTAAGGATATGTGGGAAAAAACTAAACAAATATACATAAATTGAGAAAATGGAAGCTTTGTTATATGAATATTGATTGTAATATACAAGCAGTCAAAATATTTTTAGTCCCTTCAGCCGTATATTCAGGTCAAGCATATTTTTATCAACCAGAAGAGAAATTGTGGATAGCAATTAATAAAGAGCTAAAGGACTTTATCTGGGAGAAGGCAGCAACAGTCAAGTGGGATAAACTGATTCTTCCAGTAAAACAGGGAGGCTTGGGATTACCCAACTTGAAGGGGTATTTCAAAGCAACACAGTTAAGGCTCCTTTACATAGCACAAGTAAAAATCTACAATTCAAAGTGGAAAGGGATGATGTTGAAACAGGGGGAAGCTCAAGAAACAAGGAGAGACTGGGATTTTGGATGCAGGCCTTTAAGGAAAATAACAATAATCATACAGAATATTATATCCATAAAGTATCAGAAAGTACTCTGGGAACTAAGCCAACATGGGGATGGAGAAAGGAAATTCTGCCGATAGGGATGACTGCAATTAGGGATACAGACAACAGGCAAGAGGGGGCTGGAATTTATTGGAGAAAAAGTACAGTTTTGTACCTACCATAAATGTAGATGTTCGAAGATCCACATTGCTGCAGTCCTTACATATGGGTAGTCCGCTGTCCTCGGTCGGCCCGAATACCAAAGTATTAGGCTGACGTCGGTCATGGGCGCTCAGATCTGACATCAGAGCATCAGGGTATAAAAGCGCATGACCGACGTCATATCCTCAGTCTTTTCTTGCCCCAGATGTCAGAAGGCCCTAAAAAGAAAGGCCACAGCCCAAAAACAGGATACCTCCCAAAAACAAGCCCAACAACAACCATCACCCAAACTATATAGCCATGCCAAACTACAGAGGGGAAGGAGGGAGGGTAAATTGGACTGCAGCAATGTGGATCTTCGAACATCTACATTTATGGTAGGTACAAAACTGTACTATGTTCTTCATCTCGCATTGCTGCAGTCCTTACATATGGGTAGAATCCCAAAGCAGAGGTAAAGGGAGGATGGCAAAATCATAAAGCATTAGGGGCTGCTAAAATGCCCTGTAATATAGCAGTGGCAAATCCAGCCCTAGACTTAGAATAAAGAGGAAGGTGGTAATGCTTGGAAAAAGTATGTACTGAACTCCAAGTGGCTGCTTCCAAAATATCTTTTGTAGCTACCCCCCTTAGAAAGGCAGTAGAAGTGGCAGTAGCTCTAGTGGAATGAGGTCTGATTCCAGCCGGAATCTCCTTACCATGATGGGAATAACAGAAAGAAATACAAAACCCAATCCATTTAGAAATAGTTTGTTTTGAAACAGGTTTTCCCTGAGAACCCAAAGCAAAAGAAACAAACAACTGCTGAGACTGCCTGAACCCCTTGGTTCTGCTCAAATAATAACGTAACTGCCTGTGAATATCCAAAGTATGCAAAATCTTCTCCCCTTTACTTTGGGGGTTTGCATAAAAAGTAGGCAAATGAATAGATTGGTTCAAGGCCACACTAGAAACCACTTTAGGCATAAAGGAAGGATTAGTACGCAAAGATACCCTATCCTTATGAAAAATCAGGAAAGGTTCCACTGCCATAAGGGCCTGTAATTCAGAAACCCTTCTTGCAGAGGTAATGGCCAACAAAAAAGCAGTCTTCCATGATAAATACTTTAACTTGGCCGTAGCTGCAGGCTCAAAAGGTTGTAGAGTAAGCTTTTCCAACACAAAATTGAGATCCCAAGCAGGAGTAGGAGCTCTACGTGGGGGTCTTATGTTCTTTGCCCCTCTAAGAAATTGCTTAAACAAAGGATGGGAAAATAAAGGAGGGTCACAGTCATAGTGAGCAGAAATGGCTGCAGCATGAACCTTTATCGAGGAGAAAGACAAACCCTTGTCCAATAACTCAGTAAGATATTGAAGAGAAACACTTAAATCAGGCGTGGAAACATCAAAGTCCTTTGTTTTGCTCCAAAGAAAAAATCTCCTCCATTTATCAGCGTAAACTTTCCTTGTACTAGGCCTTCTGGCCTCCAAAATAACATTCAAAACTTGTTGTGGAAGCTGAGACCCTCCAGGGTCTAAAACAGAATATGCCAGGCTGTGAGATGCAGAGACTGAATGTTGACATTGAGGAAGTGATTGCCCTCCTGAGACAAAAGATGCAGAATCAAAGGCAGAGGCCATGGAGGCTCCCGTACCAAACTCCTCAGTAGTGGGTACCAGTGCTGTCGAGGCCAATCCGGCTATCAGAATCATGGATGGCTTGTCTTTTCTGGCCTTCAGGAGTACCTTGGGAATGAGAGGCAGAGGTGGAAAGGCATAGACATGAAGATTGCTCCAACTGAATGATACAGCATCCACCTTCCAAGCTGTGGGATGAAACCTTTTTGTGCAAAACTTTGGCAACTGGTAATTTAGTGGAGAAGCGAACAGATCTATGTCTGTAGTCCCCCATAACACTGTCAACTTTTGAAACACATGAGGATCCAGTTTCCACTCGTGAGGATCCACAATTTGTCTGCTCAACACATCCGCTAAGGAGTTCTGTGCTCCTGGTAGAAACCTTGCCTGAAGATTGAGGTGTAAACTGAGAGCAGTCTCCCACAAAATCATCGCTTGCCTGCAAAGAGGGTACGAATGGATTCCCCCTTGCTTGTTGATGTACCACATGACAGTAGTGTTGTCTGTTTGAATCAACACCTGTCCTGGGTGAAGTAAATCCTTGAAAGCCATCAATGCAAATTGGACTGCTAACATCTCCTTCAAGTTGATATGCAAATGTTGAAGTCTGACAGGCCACGTGTCTTGCACCCATTTTCCATTGAGGTGTGCTCCCCAAGCCTTGTCCGAGGCATCTGTCGTTAGAATCTGACTCGCCTCTGGTAGGGTCACAGAGAGTCCCTTGTTTAGGTGACATTCCTGAGCCCACCACAAAAATTCTTTCTGAATGCAAGGTATTATCTGAATGACAGTGTCTAGATCTTGGCAGTGTTGTGTCCAAACATTTTTGAGATACCATTGAAGCTTCCTCATATGCAGTTTGGCATTGGGAAGCACCAGAATACAAGATGCCATGAACCCCAAGGCTTGAAGGACTGTCTTTGCAGTCAGCCTGGACTGTAGAGACATTTGATGGAAATAGAGAAAGGCTTCTTTGTTTGTCCGGGGTCAAAAAGGCCATCTGGGAAGCTGTATTCAGTCTCACACCCAGAAAGCACATGTCCTGAGAGGGTACTAGACTGGACTTTGTTTCGTTCACAGAATACCCTAGGCATCTTAACACTACCATCACATACTGTAGATGATGCAGAAGTTCGTCCTTGTGTTGTGCAATAATCAGGCAATCGTCCAAATAAGGATAAATCTGTATTCCTCTTAACCTGAAAAAGGCTATCACTGGAGCCAGAACCTTTGTGAACACTCTGGGCGCAGTAGATAAGCCAAAGGGCAATGCAGAGAACTGATAATGTAAATTTCCAGCCCGAAACGCAGGTACCTCCTGCAACTGGGCCTGATAGGAACATGAAGATAAGCCTCTTTGAGATCCAGAGTTACCATCCAGTGATCTTTTCCCAACAGAGGTAAAAGTTGTTGTAACGTCAGCATTTTGAACTTTGGAATGTCCAGATAAGTGTTGAGGATAGATAAATCCAAAATTGGTCTCCACGTGTTCCCTTTCTTTGGTACTAGAAACAGGCGAGAATAAAATCCTAGTCCCACTTCTGACAGAGGAACTGGCTGTATAGCTCCTATTTGAAGAAGTAAAGAAATCTGCTTGTGAGCCTCTATCCTTTGCCGAGGAGGAACGTCTGGCATGCCTTTGAAAGGAGGCAATGTATTGAAATAGAACTTGTAGCCTCGGTGTATAATGTCCAATACCCATTTGTCCTGGGTGACTAAAAGCCAGTTTTGCTTGAAGAGTGCTAACCTTCCTCCCAAAGGAGCTGCCAGGGAAGAAGAATCTGGCAGCTGGAAATGCAGGTCATTGGGCCTGTTTACGAAAGGACTGGCCCCTGCCCTCACTTGCAGATTGTGCAGGTGAACTCAAGTTCTAGGCCTGAATGTACTCTGAGCTCTGCCCCTGCCACGTCTAGATCTACCCCTAGACTGAGAATCAGAAGAAGGGTAGGTCCACCCCTTAGTAGGCCAATTTCTACTAAACTTTGGAGGTTGCACCTGCAAAAAATCTTTAACAGTCTGCATGGACTTAGCCTTGTCTTCCATTTTCTTCAAAACCGACTCCACAGGGGGACCAAACAAAACTTCAGACTGTAAAGGGGCATCCAGAATTCTAGTTTTAACATGCTCAGACAAATTCTGATCCTTAAGCCAGGCGTGCCTACGAAGAACTGAACCAGTGGCAGCCACCCTAGAAGAGGCCTGTACAGCATCAAAACCACACTGCAAAGAATGCTTACCCACCTGTTCAGAGACATGGACTAAATCTTGCAATTCTTTACACTCTATGCCCTCTGCCAAAGCATCCACTTTAGCTTTTAGCTGAGAAAGGAGGAAATTCTGATATTTCAACATATGAAACTGGCAATTTAAAGCCCTCATTGCTAAAGTAGAAGAGGTATACACCTTCTTACCCCATCTACCCAAAGCTCTAGCTTCCTTATCTAGAGGAACCGGATTCTTTACAACAGAAGCTCTAACACCCTTAGACCCCTGACTAATAGTTTCTGGGTCCGCCCTAGGACTCTTATACAGATATTTATGAGCCTCAGGCACCCTGTAATACCTGTCCGGTTTAACCGGCGCAGGAGGCAAAGAATCTGGATTAAGGGAAGCCTCCGAGAAAACATCCTGAACAACATCCAAAACAGGAGGTATAGCCAAGGGTCTATGCTGTGGTAAAAACAAGAATTCCCTAAGCCTCTTCCGTGAATCAGAGAAATCCTGTCCTTCCCACTTAAAATGCTCCCTCATGGAATGCAGAGTTTCTGAAAAAGAAAAATCCTCTGGAGGAGAAGCAGAAGGAGTGGAATCCTCTGCATCAGAGTCCGAATAAGGGGGAAAATCTTGAATATCTTCAGCAGAAGAGTCTGAGTCATCTGAGGCCTGATCCAAACTTTCCAACTCTGGCTCCACCCTGGGCCTCTTATCAGGAGGGGGCATAGAACCTCTAATTAAAGTAATCAAATCTTCTGCCATTTTAAGCATGTGCTTTTTAGGCACAGACCCTGAAGTACCTGGAGGGACACCAGAGGAAGGCAAAACAGACCTGCCCTTAGAAGAAGCCTTAGGAATAGTAGCAGAAGGCCTAACCACCTTAGGCATAGAAGGGAGAACAGTAACCTGAGAGGCCCCTTCAGCTTGACCCGACTCCTGAGAGGCCACATCCTGTAAAATCAAAGTTTCCCCCTGAGACTCAACAGAAACTTCATCCGGATCCACCTGCTCCGCAGTAGTTTCTGCAGGACCGGCGTCCGAAACGGACGAATCAACCTGTCTAGGTTTCAAGGATTTGTCTTTGCGCTTCTTCGTGGAAGCGGGCGTCGGAGGATCCGACGGCATAATATAATTACACTGCTTACCAAAGACTAACCTAGCACAATCTAACCTTCTTTTTATAGTGCGCTTATTAAACCTAGCACAAAACCGACACCCGACTACGTCGTGGTCCGGTCCCAAACAAGGAATGCAAAGAGAGTGATAATCCCTATGCGGTATCTGTTTCCCACAAGAAATACAATTATTCACTTTTTCTGGCATCCGGAATTAACAGAGGCAAGAAAAAACAAAAATATTCCCAAACGGGGTACTTAGCCCAACTTGGTTTCGGTCTGAAACTCAGAATTCGAAAATTTCAGAACGCCGAACGGCACTTGCAACGCTGCTTCTGCATCGGACCATGCGGCAAAAAAGACTGAGGATATGACGTCGGTCATGCGCTTTTATACCCTGACGCTCTGATGTCAGATCTGAGCGCCCATGACCGACGTCAGCCTAATACTTTGGTATTCGGGCCGACCGAGGACAGCGGACTACCCATATGTAAGGACTGCAGCAATGTGAGATGAAGAACATCTGGCAAAGGAACCAAGGTATTGGGAGCAAATAACTAGACAGGGAAAGGTAACAGAATGGGAAGAGGCCAAGAATTTATTTGGACTGCAGGTTAAAGATTGCCTTCCATATCAAGGAATGATATCAGAATATAGGCAAGAAAAAGAAATGGGGGGTCCTAAATGATAGACCAGCAATGGTAGAGGTTTGAGGAGAATCTAGAACAGATACTGCCACTAAAAAAGGAATAATTAGTAAAGCATATAAAATATTGAATAACTATAAGAATCAATCAGAATAAGTTACAAAGAATTGGGAAGAGATTGGATAAGCAATTCACAAACAATGGGGGGATATTATGTATGCCTCCCAAATATGCAACAAAATCTAGAAGATTTAGGATTTTTGCTAAGAAATGTTTACATAGATATTTTAGACTCCAGAGAATTTTTCCTCGGGTAGACCACAAATGTTGGAGATGTGACGGTGAAGAAAGAGGTACTTGGAACATATTTTCTGGGAATGCAGTAGGTTGGTGGACTTAAAAGATTTCCTGCGGAACACACGGTCGGAGATGCTGGGTTGGCAAATTAGTGTGACAAGGGAGATGATTTTTTTGAGCTACAATACAGAGTCTGAAATGCCAACACATAAGGACATAAGGCCTTGCTGTGTCTAATTATGGTGTCTGCCAAAAAAGCAATTACTAGAAAATGGAAATCAAGATCTAAACCAACTATATTAACAGTAGTGAATATAGTAACAGAGATAAAACAACTGGAATTGAGATCTTTAGAAAAGGGTAGGAACAAATTACATAGGAAAAAAATGGGAATTGTAGGAACAATGCATACAGCGGAGGAATGAGGTTTAAAAGAAGGGATGACTTAAACAAGTTATATAATGTTTGGCTGAAAAAGACTGGGTAGATTATCAGTGATATATAATGTTTGCAACTGGGAGTGTCTCAGTATGGTTTGTGATGTAAAATGCTTGCAACTAGGATTGTATCAGTGTGGTTCATTTTCATTTATATAAATGAATGATTATTAAACCATCACGACATAAGCAAAGATGTTTCTTGTTTAAAAAGGGGGGGGGGCAGGAATTTAATAATTTATGTAATGTTGCTTAGGTTATATGATATATAGCAATATATGTGAAATATAATGTTTGTTGATGTTAATTTAATACAATCTGATTACGTTTGTATAAATGTAAATTTGCCTGTGTCACAAGTGATAATTCAATAAAGGTGTTTAAAAAAATGGATTTGTGCTGTTTGACCTGATGAACCTCATCACCAAGGAAATTAAAGGAGTCGATCAAAGAGGCCATTGCTGGATAAAACCATCGCTGGGGCCTTCTCTCAGTGAGGAATGAGGAAAAGTGAAGTTGTGCAAGTTAAACCTGCCATAAAAGTACAGTTGTGTAAAATCTTACCATAACGGTAGATGTACTTCTCTTCATTGATGCAGTATTCATTATACTTGGGATTCCCTGCCAAGGGCAACCAGACATCCAGTCAGTAGACCAAAGCCTTTAGGTTGCTTTAAGGTATGCCATACATCATGCGTATGCTATTGTAGAGCAGGGCATAAATGTGGCATCTGGACATACCATCCTCAGAACTCAGAGACCCAGTAGGAATGCCAGTGCAAGGAATAAAGAGGTATTCAGTTAATTCAGAAGAGAAATTGACCAGGGGGAGGAGAGAAGGAGTGAATACTGACTGCAACAGTGAAGAGAAGGACATCTACTGTCATGGTAGGATTTTACACAACTGTACTATGCCCTTTCATTTCACTGTTGCAGTATTCATTACACCAAGGAGAGAGCCAAAGCTCTGTGAGAGAAGTACCAGTAGAGCCCTATAGGAAGCCATGAAGGACGGCCCTAGCAAAACCAGCCCTAGGTCTGGAAATTCCATCTAACTTGTAGTGCTTGGTAAATGTATGCATAGCAGTCCAGGTAGCTGCCTCAAGAATAGAGTTAGTATCCAAACCCTTGAAAAAAGCACCAGAAGAAGCCACAGCTCTAGTAGGGTGAGCTTTAACAGAAAAAAGAAGGCTCTTACCATGAAAGGAACAACAAAAAAAAAAAATAGCTTTAGAAATCCAAGAAGAAATAGTCTGCTTAGACACAGCTAATCCTAAGTTCCTAGGATGAAAGGAAACAAAGAGCTGATCTGATTTTCTAATAGCCTTATCCAAATAAAATCTGAGTTGTCTATGCACATCCGTCTGCAGCACCTTCTCACTGGCAGATGGCGGAGGAAAGAAAAAAGTGGGAAATGAATAGACTGACTAAGAGACAACTCATTCACCACCTTGGGCATAAAAGTAGGATTAGTATGCAAGGACAGCCTGTCCTTATGAAACACTAAAAAATGATGACAAGCCATAAAGGCTTGAAGCTCGGAGGGCTAACAAAAGTAGTCTTCCAAGAGCAAAGCTGCAAGGAAGCCAAAGCTTCAGGCTCAAAAGAAGCCAGAGTCAATTTTTCCAAAACAAAGTTAAGATCCCAGGGAGGAGGAACAGGCTTCCTGGGAAGCCTAATATGAAGAACACTTTTAAGGAATTCAGACACAAGTGCGAGATCCTCTGAAGGCAATAAAACGTTGCAAGTATAACACTTTATGAACGATAATACACTCAAATTTAGAGAAAAACTTTTATTCCATTGAGTAAGCGCTTTCGCCAAAGGCTTCTTCTGACTCATTAACAAAAATAAAAACTAACACCTCTTTAAAAACCTTGCCATGAGATACTATTGGCTATTGAATATAGTATTCATCACATGGTAAGTTCTAAAAGAACTACATACATAAAACCATGTGTATCAAAACAATTTTGATACATAAGAATATTTAAAAATCAATCACATGTGATTGATTTTTAAAAAATATTATGTATAATCCTGTAAATTGTTTTGATAAAGGATCACATGGTTTTAAATGTATGTAGTTCTTTTAGAACTTACTGTGATGAATACTATATTCAATATGTATTCAGTATCTCATGGCAATGTTTTTAAAGATGTTTTAACATATGTGTTGTTAATGAGTCAGAAGAAGCCTTTTTGAAGCTTACTCAACGGAATAAAAAAGTTTTCTCTAAATTTGAGTGTATTATCGCTCATAAAGTTATACTGCAACTTGTGCCTTCAGAGGATCTCGCACTTGTGTCTGATTTGCTGTTACAATATATTTTGCGTGAGATCCCCGTCTCTACGGAAAGCGGCTCTGCATTTTGGTTTGTACTTTTAAGGAATTGTTTAGCTTCAAATCTAGAAGCTAAAGGTGACAAAGGCAGACAAGTAGAGATGGCTGATAAGTGGTCCATAACAGAAGAATAAGCCAATCCAGCATTTACCAATTCACAGAGATAAGAGGAACCAAAGGAACAGCCACAGAAAGTGGATCCAGGTTACAAGATACCAAACAAAAAAACTCTTCCATTTGAATAAGTAGAATTTCCTAGTATTAGGTTTCCTGGCCTCCTTCAGGACTCTAAGCATATCCTCCAGAAAAAGGTGTCCATGTGGAATCAAAATCCTATCACCCACTGTGTCGGATGAAGAGTGGACAAGTGAGGATGGATGAGAGATCCCTTGCTTGTGTGAGCAGGTCTCCCTTGTGAGGTAACTTGTGATGACTGCCTTTGGCTAAATGCAAAAGTAGAGGGAATGAATGAGGTCTCGGCGAATAGGCAGTGAAACCTGAAGAGCTAGTTTGCAGAGGAGGTAAGACGGTGTCCTCACTTGCTTGTTATGTACCACATCACTGTGCATTGTCTGCAAAGATTGTGAGAGGCCCTGAAAGGAACAGAGTATGGAAGGCCTATAGAGTAAAAAGGAGAGCTCTCATCTCTTTGATGTTGATATAGTTTACCCTCTGATGAACTGACCAAAGGCCCTGAATCTTTAGAGGGCCAAAATGAAGCCCCCATCCCGCGTCTGAGGCATCCGAAAAAAAGGTCCTGAGAGGGGAAGAAGGCTGAAAATGAAACCTTTGGTCGAGAGAGAGCTGATGAAGCCACCATTGAAGCTCTAACGTGAGGCATGAAAGAAGAGGAACTAGAAAGTCCAAAGGATGAGAATGTTGAAGACAGACTGACTTTAGGAAACACTGTAGCTGGCTAGAGGAAGCATAGGAATGCTGGAGGCCATGTAACCCACAGCCCTTTGAAATGCCCTGGCCATAACTAAGACTTGAGGAAGAAGGGACTGAAAAAAAGGCAATAAGAGTCAGAGCCTGAAAAAAAGGCAATAAGAGTCAGAGCCTTGGGAAGTAGAAGGGATGTCAACATAGGAAAGGTCTGGAGCTTGCACCCAAGAAAAACACGATCCTGAGAAGTACTCAATAAGTTTTTTTGGAAATTTGCTGCAAACTCTAGGCCTTGCAAGAGGTGAATAATGTACTGAAGGTGCTGAAGAAGAGTTTCTAGAGAGGAAGCCTGAATGAGGTCAACCAGGTAAGGAATTTTTTTGTATTCCCTCTCATCCTGCTAAAGGCAATCAAAGGAGCGAGGGATTTGTTGAAGTCCCTTAGGGCAATAGAGCAGCCAAAAGGCAACGCAGAAAATTGAAAATGCAAGTAACGGAGAAATGCAACAACTTCCTGAAACTGGGATGAATAGGGATGTGAAGATAGGCATCCTTGAGATCCAGAGAGACTGGGAAATCCTGAGGTAGAAGAGAAGGAAACAGGGCCTGAAGAGAGAGCATTCAAAAGGAAGATATCCTTCAGAAAGGTGTTTAGCTGGGAAAGATCCAGAATTGGCCTCCAGGTGCCTTCTTTCCTGGGAACCAGAAACATTCTGGAATAAAACAGTTTTTCCCTTTTGAGGAGCAGAAACTGCTTGGATGGTGCCCTGAGACAAGAGTTTGAAGTACATCCAGACAAAAGGTCAGCTGTTCCTGAGGAGGTTAAGGAATGCCCAAAAAAAGAAGGAAGGGACTTCCCACAGCATGAAATACCCTGAAGAATGATGGACAGAACCCAAGAATCCTGAGTGCTCCTTAGCCAATTGTTAACAGACAGGGAAAGATGAATAGATAAAGGAACCAGACTTAGGCAGGAGGAAGAAGGTAGTTAGACAAAGCCTTGGGTTGTCTGGAAAAGGAGGCTTCTGAGTAGGAGGAGTCTGAGTAGAGTTAGCAGGAGGAGCCCTTCTAGAATATTTCTGCCTTTGGGAGTAAGGCAAGACTGTATGTACAAAGACCGGCTTGGAAGGATACACTACTTTTAAACTGACAGAAAAAAATGAGAGCTCCATTTAAAAGTACATTACAGTCTCAAGACAGTCCATTAAAACACAACACTCCTACCTTTAAAATAACTTTCCTGAAGGAGAAGTTTTTCACCAAAGGAAAGCACAAGCCAACCATCAATCCTCAAAAGCCTCAGCAGGTGTGCACTCTTCAGCAGCAGTAAAGCTCCGAACGGTTTCGTGCCCAAATTTGTCTTTTAGTCAGCTCATCTGGAGTTGCTTGACAGTTCAGGCATGTGGACGGTGCCCTGAAGCTTTGGAAGCTGGCCGGCTGTTATATCATTAGCAGGATATAACCCATATAGCTAAAGCTATTGCAGCAGTAATCAATATGAAGGGCGTAGAAGCTGTTGCTCCTGGCACTGGTTGGAGATTCTAGGCTACAGCAAAACTTCCACCAGCAAAGGAATAATGTTCACACCACTAAATGGATGAGATACCACCTGTATGACATACAAACGTTACAACTGAATCTGTTCATTAATGAGTTGTTTCCCTGTGATACAAGGTTTGCTATCAGAAAGTGGCCAGCTGACAGTCTCTTCTTAAACCCCGATTGCTTCTCAACATAAGAGACAGGAGTGGGTTTCCTCTTGCTTGTTGATGCACCAAACCCTGTTAGACAGGTACAGTGGATAGCTACAACACCCTAAGTTAAGGATTCTGAAAGGTCTGTCTTCATTAACAGAATAGTGAGGTGCGATCTGGCCTCTGTGTATGCCATGACACCTTGAACTGTCTTGTTCTTGACAAATGACTTCCCCATGCCATAGACCACATGCATTTATGGAGAGTCATTAGAGCTGGGTAAGTGTCTGAAATGGACTGCTTAATGTTAGATTATTTGTGTTTAACCACCAATTCAAATCTGACTTGTAGGCTTCGAATATCCTTATCTGTTGGGACAATGGATACAAAACTTGTGACCGCTGCAAGTGTAGTCTCCAGTGGTGTATGTTCACAAAGTATTCTGAGAAGAGCACCACTGGAATTGCTGCCGATATCAAGCCCAAGGTCTTTAAGCAAAGATGGGCTGTGGTTGTCTGTGACTACTCAATTTGACAAGTTAGCTGATGAGAGGTAGGTTCTTGTTTTTGGGTAACTGAACTCTGCCTGAAACTGTTTTGAGAATGCAGCCTGTGAATGCCAGTAAATGAGATGGTTACCACTGAGACTTTGTATTGTTCACTGTGATTCCTAAAAAATTAAAGTTTCATCAGGGTCTCCCATGAAGAGATTATTCTTTGCAATGAGGAAACAACTGGGGGGGGGGGACACCTTTATGCTTTGTAACCTTTGGTTCACTGCAACTACAGGGATATTTCTGGCGAAAACCCTAGGGGCTGAGTGAGGCAAGACCAAATGAAAGGGTGCTGAATTGACAGTGACTGCCTCCTATGCAAACATATCGACTCCTTGCAAACTTTTATATGGAAGTAGGTGATTTGGTGGCCCAAAAAGCACACCCATATGCCTTTTGAAAAGCAAGGAAGGATGAACCACATCAAAATCATACAAGTTTTTTTTGGAATGAAACCATTATGCTGCTCAAGTCCAAGAAGGGCTTAAGATCCTTGTTTGCTTTTGTAAAAATACAGTTCTGTTACTGCAACAGCAGATGTTGAAACCAATTACTGTTACAGTAGTCAAAACTATACTGGGTACATCATGCAAAGGATATGACAATCAGCCAGCTTCAAAAGTTTTAAGGCACTTTCCGCATGCTGTCTTAACCAATGAAATTCTTGACGTTAGCTGTATAAAGTCAGTAGTTAGGATGCCACGCCTTCAGAACACTTGCCTCAGACTAAGGGTATATGCTAGGAAAATGGGTATTTAAGAATATACACACACTGTCAAAACAATGCAAATTAAAAATGGAGATGGAGGGAGGGTGATCCTACTGCAACAGTGATCTATCTGTTTGAGCATCTAGTGCTCTGGTGAGTTAACTTACAAAACTGTACTATGTTTATCAATAGATCACTATTGCTGTAGCCTAAGTTATAACAGTAGATTATCAGACCTTGGAGAGAAAGGGAGGAGGAAGAAGTATCAGAGTCAAAGAGCCCCTGGAAAATACTCCTAGCAAAACCTGCTCTAGACCTAAAAAGGAATCTAATTTGTAATGTTCTGTAAAAGCACGTACAGAGGGCTAAGTTGCTGCATCTAGAACACTTCTAGAGGCCAGCCTTTCCAAAAAGCCAGAGAAGAAGCCAGAACCCTACTAGAACTGGCCTCAATTTTGCCATGAAGTGATTTGATATGGTGAAAACAAAAAAAATCAAATGCATGGGACAAACATTTAGAAATTATAAACTTTTACGCAGACTGTCCCTTTTTACCTTCATAGGAAAGGCAGCTTATCCAAGGTGTTGAAGGTTTTAGTCTTGTAAAAGTAGTTTTTGACTTGCCTTAGAACACCCAGAATATATAAAAGCCTGTCTCTCTCTTGTTTTGGATCTGTAAAGACAAGGAGATGAATAGGCTGGCTCAAGGTGAACTCCGAAACCACTTTAGGCATAAATTATTTTTCCCCAAAGACACCCTTATCTTTATGAAATATGAGAAGACAAACTCAACATAAGAGCCTGCAACTCACATACTCTTCAAGCAGGAAATGGAGCAATAAATAACACTATTTTCCAAGTTAAGAACTTCAACTCAACCTTGTGAGCTGGTCCAAATAGGATAAGTTTAAGTTTCTCTGAAACAAACTTGAGATATCAAGAAGCAACCTGATTTCCAGGTGGAAGGACATGTGGAACCCTTTTCAAAAACAAGTTTGAGACTAGGAAGGAAAGGGCTATAATCTATGGATGGAAAAGCAGAAATGGCTAACAAGTAAATCTTTAAAGAAGAGAAAGAAAGGCAGGAAGACAACTCACAAATATTCCTGACCCAGAGGCATTTGGGACTGGTTCTTACTTTGGGACCAATTAGAATAGCTTTTCCACTTTCACATATAAGATTTCCTAGGTTTTCTATCTTCCTTTAATACCTGCTGCACATAATCAGAAAACAGGTGTTTAAAAGGTATCAAAACTTTACCATCCCGGCAGTCAACTGAAGAACTGGAAGGCTGGTGTGCATCAAACAACCCCAATCTTGTGTGAGTAAGTCTATTCCATGAGGAAGCTTGAGATAATTTCCACTGGCTATTTTCAAGACTGGGCCAAAAGGGAGTCAAAACAATAATCTCTGGGTAGTCATCCTAAATCTTTAGGATGATGAAGGTTATCAGTGAAAAAGCACACAGTCCATGGGAGTGAGAAAGCATCTGTCTTCCAAGCCTGCCTGAAAGGAATCCTGCAGCAGAATTTCTTTAATTGTTGATTACAATTGTAGGTAAACAGATCTTTCAGAAAAGCTCTCCACAGTTGGATCAATTCATGAAAGACCTCTGGGTTCAATTTCAATTTCTTAGGGTCTTGCCCTGGTCCTGCTTAGCTTGCTTACAATAATATTTTGCTCTAACAGAATGTAGATAGCCTGAATGAACAGTGTGTGGTTAGGTTGCTAGGTCCCAAGCTACCTATCACAGTTAGTCTGCAAACAGGGTACGATCTGGTTCCCTCAGTTTATTTATGTACCACATCACTGTGGTGTGGTCTGTGAAAACTAGCAGGCAGCAACAAGTTCAAAGATGAGTTGGAGATGTGACAGTATTTATTACTGTTAACATTTCTTTGAAATTTGTTTCAGTCAATCCTGCTCATTTCCACAGACCTTGAATTTTCACCCCTTGAAACAGCTCCTCAAGGAAAGTTAGAGGCATCCTTGGTTACAGATCGAGTAGGAGCTAGAAGGGAGAAGGAGCAACTTGGGTTGAGATGCAACTGGCCCACCCACAAAAGTAACTCCCTTTTGACAAAACCCAGCACTGGGGTTTGAAAAGACAGGGAGTGATGGTGTTGGAAACAAACAGATTTGATGAACCAGTGAATTTTCCTCATATGAAGCCCGGACAAAGGAATTACTGGGATTGCAGAGGCCATGAAACCCAGAATCCTAACATATTCTCTGGCTGATGTCAAAGACTGGCTGGAGAAAATCAGAAACTGTTCCATTCAAAGGTCTACTTTGTCTTCAGGAAGAAAATCCCTCAAGTGGGATGCATCCAGAAGGCATCCCAGAATGACTATCCTGTGAGAAGGAATGAGAAAAAGCATTCTATATGTTCACCAGGAACCCCATACTGAGATGGAAGTCCGTTCTCAAAGCAAGAGATTCTTGACAATTTGTAGAAGAATAAATATAATACTGTTGTCTAAATATCAAATATGAGAATGCCTTGCAAACTGCAATGAGCTACTACTGGTACCAGACACTTTTTAAACACCCTGGAAATGTAAACCAGACGCAGACAAATTTAAAAAAATGCCTGAAGCTTTTCAGAGAATTAGAATGAGAGGATAAGTATCATGAAAATATAGAGTTACCAAAAAAAACTAAGAGGTAGATGGGATGAGAGGTAACACAGACTTTAAGGAGGACACATTCAGATAATTTCTAGACATTTATTTTCTAACCCTTCACATCAGAGTTCCAAAGTTCAGATTCCTTCTTTTTTTGTCATAAGAAAAATTCTTGAATAAAATCCTTTCCCTTTTTGTTTTGGGGGTACCGGTTCTATGACCCCCTAGAGGTTGCATTTGTTCCAGGACTGGCGTTAACAGAGAAGTTTGGTTTGACAGATGAGGAGGAATCCCCTGAAAAGGGTTAAGGGATTCCCACTAACAACTGTAGCCTTTTTAACGGATTCTCATAAGCCACTTGTTTGGAGAGGAAAATGTCAGACTTCAGGACAGATTTAATGTGATGCCTGGGTGGAGAGGGGAAACATATTAAGGGACATACAGTCAAAACTATCCTTGGTTTGGGGAAGCGCCCTCATTCTTTTAGGTGCTCCCTGCCATAATGTTTTATAATTCCATTTGCCTGAATCTTACCGACACGTTGTTCTGTTTCATATAAAAGGATCCTGAATTGGAAGGAAAGCTCCTATTAAATTTGGTTGGGGATGGGGGTGTGGGGGTTGAAAAACCTGACTGACCCCCTGAATTAACTTCCTTCTTTCATCAAAATGTTTAAGGACCTCAGGCAAAAAAAGGCCAAACAATATCTCTATCTACTCTTGGAGACATTCAAAATATCAGCTTTGACATCCTCTGGTAAATTTTGTGAAGGTAACTAAGAAGCAAACTTCTCATTACTGTTCCAACAGCAGCTGTGCTGGACACAAAATCAGCAGACTCATAATAACATTTTAAAGAGTGCTTTGTTTCATGAGAGAAACAGGCTTCTAAAGCATTCAGACTGTGAAGAGCAGATTATCAGTCAATAATGTTGACATACAAGCCTGACATTGAAAAAAAGATTATACATTCTTCACAAAAACTATCAAAAGCTTCCCCATCTCTGTCAGAAGGAAAAGGGTTAATAGTCAAAAGATGTTTAGCAAACAGATTTTTTTTTCAAAGAAATAACCCAGGGTTTCACTTGGGATTGGAAAACTGAATTTGTGGGACTGAAAAACTTTATATAATTTATCTGACTTTTTGAGGGCAGGAGGTTGACTATCAGCCATATTGTAGGCTACCAAGAAAACATCTTCTAATGCTGGTAAGACAGGAATGCCTGCAAGACTAAGAAAATCCAGCTGTAATAAGTCATAATACCTTTGCTGAGATGCCAAACTTTCATTCTGTTCCACTGAAACAACTCTTTCATTCTGGCTGTAGTTTTAGAAAAAAGAATACTTCAAGAGAAGACTAAAGTAAAGATTTCTTCACAGTTTGATTCTCCATGTGGCATAGGCACTGGAGAAATTAAATCTCACTTTTGACATAGGCACTGGAGAATTAACATTTCATTCTAATTCTTATTCATCAAACTGGGAATCAGTATCTGAAAGAAAGGAAAATCTTTTCCTTTTAAATTTCTGGTAGAAATCAGAATGTAAAGAATGAAAGCTTTGAAATAAGCCCTTTAGCAAAACCCAAGCCAATCTTCACAGTCTATCCTAAGTGAAGCAAGAAAAGACATATGTTTGGTAGTTGATTCAGAGGATTAAGGAGCTGTTAAACAAGCCGTTGGTGCAAGGTGACACTCTCCAATGCCTAACTGTGTGACTCTGAGCAAGTCACTTAACCAGACACTGCTCCCAGGCTGAGCCTGAAAAAGGTCCACTGAGATCAGTGCTCTATATCTCTATGCATCTAATCTACATTTTACATACACATATATATATATATATATATATATATATATATATATATATATATATATATATATATATATATATATATATATATATATATATATATACATACATACACACACACAAAACAAGCATATGTCTAGCCTTGTTTTCGTTTCTGGGAGACCACACAGACAGACACACACACAGACACACACAGACACACATCAAACATATGTCTTACTTGGTTTTCTTTTTCTGGGAGACCCCCCCCCCCAGAAAAAGACTGTCACCAAGATGGGGCACTTCCCCAGGAATCAGGCTGCTTAGGAGAGCTATGAAGTACAGAACTGGCCTCTACCTCTTCCGAGGCAGTCAAGTGTAGTTCAACCTTGCCCCAGAGAGGGCAATCGAACAGCTCAGAGGACATGCCTGCTTCCCAGTCCTTAACAGTTTCTCCAGGAGAAACTATAGAGGATGAGAGAAATCGATGAGTGGTTCAAACTATCTGAACTGGTCACAAGAGAATCACTCACTGGCTGCTGAGGCAGCGAGGAAGCCGGCTTGCCTACCACAGACTCCTGTAAATGTTTTCTTCTTGCAGATAGGGAAGAGAAGAACAGAAGAGCCCAAAGCCTGGGCCATGCTCTAACCAGAAAAAAAAAAGAGTCTGATAAGTGGATAGTGGAGCCTTAAATAGTTGGTGAACCACCTGACAGGAATATTAAAAGTTTTGAGGTAATATTTTTGATGACAGAACCTCAAGTCCAAGCCCCAATCTTTAATTTTTAATAAAAATATACCAGATTTACACCAGAAAAACTGATTTTAAAAATACAATTTTCCCAGACGGGGAAAAGTACACTTGTGTACACTTACCATAAATGTAGATGTTCGAGTGTATTCACTGTTGCAGTCATTACATTTGGGTAATCTGCTGGCAGGTTGCCCTCAGTCGGCCTGATTAACAAACTCTTGGGTCCTGCGTTGGTTGCTGTCCCTTCTTCCATGACGTCAGGTCGTCAGGGGTATAAAACATGCAGTAGATGTCATTACATCAGTTTTTCTTGCCCCGGATGTCAGGTGCCCCCCTAATGGGGAGCAAATAAACAAATACACAAAAGTATACCTCCAACCAAAAGCAAATGCACCAAAAAGGCTTTTAAGCATAGTAAAGGAAAGCAGAGGTATAGCCAGAAAAAAACTAGGGGGCTGGAGGGAGGGTAACCAGGACTGCAACAGTGAATACACTTGAACATCTACATTTATGGTAAGTGTACACAACTGTACTATGTTCTTCGTGTTTCACTGTTGCAGTCATTACATTTGGGTAGATTCCCAAAGCTATGGTTGGGAGGAGGAGTTCATACACCATTAAGGCCAGCTATAAGGCCCTGCAAGACAGCAGTGGCAAAGCCAGCTCTGGATTTAGAGAAAATTGGTAAATGATAATGCTTGGTGAAAGTATGTACAGAACTCCAGGTAGCAGCTTCTAGGATATCCCTGGTAGGAACACCTCTGAGAAAGGCTGCAGAAGTAGATGCAGCCCTGGTGGAGTGAGATCTGATCCCCTGGGGGATAGGTTTTCCATGGTGCTTTTAGCAGAAATGAATGCAATGGCTTATCCATTTAGAAATGGTTTGTTTTGAAATAGCCTTCTCCTCTGCCCCTGCAGCAAATGCTACCAGCAATTGTTCAGATTTTCTTCGAGATTTAGTCCTGTCCAAGTAGAATCTAAGTTGTCTGTGCACATCCAAGGAATGCATAATCCATTCCCCTTTGTTCTGTGGATTGGGAAAGAAGGTTGGCAAATGAATGGACTGATTAAGAGCCACACTGGAAACCACCTTGGGCGTGAAGGATGGATTGGTCCTGAGAGATACTATGTCCGCATGAAAGATGATGAAAGGCTCCACTGTCATAAGGGCCTGTAATTCAGATATCCTTCTAGCTGAAGTGATTGCTAAAAGGAAGGCCGTTTTCCAAGAAAGAAATTTTAAGTCTGCAGTAGCAGCAGGCTTTAAAGGAGGTAGAGTGAGTTTTTCCGAAACAAAGTTAAGGTCCCAGGCAGGAGTAGGAGCTCTCCTGGGTGGTCTCAAGTTTTTTACCGCTCTGAGATGCTGCGTGAGCAGAGGATGAGAGAAGAGGGGTGGTTCTGTGTTATAATGAGCTGAAATAGCTGAGGCGTGTATTTTAATGGAGGAAAGACAGGCCCTTGTGAAGCATCTCAGTTAAGTATTGCAAAATCTGAGGTAAATTGGGCGCTGCTGTGCTCATCCCTAAAGATTGGTTCCAGGCACAGAATCTTTTCCATTTGTCAGCATATGATTTTCTAGTACTAGGTCTCCTCACCTCCAAGATGACATCTATCACAGGTTTGCTGAGGGATAAGGGTGAATTTAAGTGATTAACCAGGCTGCAAGGTTCAATGCTGGAAGCTGACGGTGCAGAATTTGGTTCTCCTGCTGAGACAGCAGGGAAGGGGTCTGAGGCAGGTGCCATGGAGATATTTGCGACACACTGAGCAGGAGGGGGTATCAGTGTTGGCACGGCCAGTCTGGAGCAATCAAAATCATCCTTGGTTTGTCCTGTTTGACTTTTAGTAGAACTTTGAAGAGCAGAGGCAGAGGGGGAAAGGCATAGACTGATGGGGTTTTCCAGCTGAAGGACAGAGCATCCACTTTTCAGACTTGTTTGTGGGGAGTCCTTGTGCAAAACTTGTCCAACTGGTAGTTCTGGGGGGAGGCAAATAGGTCTATGTCTGGGCTCCCCCATTCACTTGCCAACATGTTGAAAATTTGTGGTTCCAGTTTCCACTCGTGTGGGTCCATGAGATTTCTGCTTAGTCCGTCTGCCAGTGTATTCAATTTTCCTGGCAGGAATTGAGCTTGTACGTGCACTTGGTAGCTCAAGACTGTGTTCCACAATGCCATGGCTAGTCTGCAGAGGGGGTAGGAATGTGTACCCCCCTGCTTGTTTATGTACCACATAACCGTGGTGTTGTCCGGCTTTATCATTACTTGTCCTGGAAGAATGTAGTCCTTGAAGGCTGTCAGAGCATTCTGTACAGCTAACATTTCTTTTTGATTGATATGTAGGTGCATTTGATTTGGGTTCCATTTGCCCTGAATGCACTTCCCTGCCAGGTGAGCCCCCCATGCATAGTCTGATGCATCTGTAGTTAGGGTTTGGGCGGCAGGGGGTAGTGTGAATGGTAGTCACTTGTTTTGGTGGCAGGCCTCTGCCCACTATAGGAACTCCAGGCGTAGGCAAGGTATGATAGGAATCATTGTTTCCAGGCTGTGACAATGTTGACTCCATAGACTTTTTAGATACCACTGCAGTTTTCTCATATGCAATCTTGCATATGGAATTAGAAGAATGCAGGAGGCCATGAACCCCAAGGCTTGCAGTATTTGTCTTGCAGATAGCAGGGTTTTTGGCCACTTGTTTGAAGTAAGTTACCAAATGAATTTGCCTTTCTGGCATAAGGAAAGCCATCTGGGCAGTTGTATTCAAGCTTGCACCCAGGAATGTAATCTGTTGACAAGGTACCAGCTATGATTACTTTTCGTTTATGGTGTACCCCAGACAAGTTAGAACCCTATTTACAAACGCCAGATGATTTAAAAGCATGCCCTGGTTTTCTATCTGAATTAGACAATCGTCCAAGTATGGATATATTTGAATATTTCTTTGCCTGCAAAATGCAATAACTGGATCCAGGCACTCTGTGAACACCCTGAGCACAGTAGACAAGCCAAAGGGCAGTGCAGAGAACTGATAATGCAAGTAGCCTGCTTTGAAGCATAGGTATCTTCTGCAAGATTCCCTGATTGGGATGTGCAGGTATGCTTCTTTTAAATCTAGAGTTGTCAACCAGGCGTCTTTGCCTAGCATTGGAAGTAACTGGTGAAGAGTCAGCATCTTGAATTTTGGAATCTCCAGAAAGGTATTTAGAGCGGACAAGTCCAGGATTGGACACCATGATTTGTCTTTTCTGGGTACCAGAAAAATCCTGGAATACAAACCTTGTCCCTTTTCCTCTTCTGGTACCAGTTGAATAGCCCCCGTGCTTAAGAGGGAAAGTACTTGTTTTTGAGCCTCTGCCCACTGATTTGGGGGCAGGTCTGGCCACCCGTTTGGTGTTGGCAACATGTGGAATTGAAATTTGTATCCCTGGGATACTATATTTAAAACCCATTTGCCCTGGGTTATGAGTTCCCAGTTCTTTGCATGAAGAGCAATCTTTCCCCCCAAAGGGGCGGTCAAAAGATAAGTGCTTGGGAATTTTAAAAGGAAGTCATTGAGACTGTTTACCATATGGGAGTGTCTTGTTATTTCCAGATTTGGAAGTGGAGGCCCCCCCACTGCTTAGCTGTGAGAGTCTCCTGAGACTGAAACCTGGGGTTTTTGCTGTGTTTGGGTTTGGACTGAGAGGATCTGGAAGGGGCTGGAAAGGACCAATTCTTATTAGGCCAGTACCTACTAAATATTGGAGGTTGCACTTGTAGAAAATTAACAGTTTGTATAGATTTAGCTTTATCTTCCATCTTTTTAAGAATGTCTTCAGCCTTACTGCCAAACAGGCAAAGATTGCTCCTTAAGCCAAGCATGCCTTCTAAGCACAGACCCAGTAACAGCAGCGCTGCAAGAGGCCTCTAAAGAATCAAAACAACATTGCAAAGTATGTTTTCTAACTTGTTCGGCAGAATGCATTAAGTCCTGTAAATCTTTATTTTCCACACAGTCAGGAATCAACATCATTTTCTGTTTAAGCAGTCCAATAATAAGCTGTTGATATTTTAACATATGAAATTGGCAGTTTAAAGCTCTGATTGCTAAGGTTGCAGAAGTATAAACCTTTTTACTCCATCTATCCAGTGCCCCGGAGTCTCTATCAGAAGGGGTAGGATTTTTAGCAGTAGAAGCCTTAATGCCCTTAGGCCCCTGAGAAATGGTCTCTGGGATCTGCACCAGGATTTTTGAAAAGGAACTTGTGGGACTCAGGAACCCTGTAGTATCTGTCAGGTTTACTAGGAGCTGGAGACAGGGAATCAAGAGCCAAACTGGATTCCGAGAACACATCATCAACAATGTCTAGTACAGGAGGTATAGCCAAAGGCCTTTGCTGAGGTAGAAGGAGGAAATCCCTAAGCCTCTTTTTTGAATCAGAAAATTCCTGGCTTTCCCAGTGGAAATGCTCCCTTAAAGTATGTAAAGTTTCCCCAAAAGAAAAATCCTCAGGAGGGGAAGCAGATGGAATCCTCTGCATCAGAATCCTTATAAGTAGGTATGGACAAATCCAGGTCATTAGAAGAGTCAGAAGAAACAGCATCCTGATCAGAAGATTCATAACCAAGCTCAGCCCTAGGCCTCTTGGGGGTTGACTACCCCTGACTAGAGTAATTAGATCTTTAGCCATTTTTATCATTTGTTTTTTAGGCATAGGGGCCTGAATATGTGGCCTGGGCGTCGTTTTGTTAGACATGGATCGAGATTTAGGCCTTAGTAATGAAGGCGGTGTTGATTTAATACGCAAGTCTGTAGGCCTGAATACATCCTCAGAAGCCGGTGCCTGCACAGCGGCTCCGTATCCATCCTAGGTAGAGACATCCATGGGTTCCATAGGTGAAGTATCTTGCAGCATACCTGACACCGAATGGGTCTCAGTAGAGGCCTGTGAATCAGAAGTAGCGGGTATCAGGGGCTGCAAAAGCGCCTCACTGAGTACCGGCAAACTGGCGACTGGATTAGAAGAGTCATAGGCAGTTCTGGACCTTGGCAGCTTGCCTCTGTCTTTATCTTTGCGTTTTTTCAGAATCCCGGTAGTCAGGTGGCTAACCGACGACATTTCTGGATAATTAAACTGAGAACAGAAATATTTAGAAGCAAAAATGTACCAACGATGGATAGTGCGCTGATTAAATAAAGCACAAAACCGACAGCAAGGTACGTCGTGGTCAGGGCCTAGGCAAGGTACGAATGAAAATCTTTATGGGGTATTTGCTTTCCACAAGTAATGCAATTATTAACTTTTACTGACATCGGTAAGGAGCAAGAAAAAGTTTCTCCAATGGGGTACTTCGCTTTAAGTTGAAGACTTCCGTTCTGAAACTCTAAAACGAAAATTTCAGGAGTCGGCCGACCAGCACTTGTGAACTGCTTCTCCTTTGGGCACCACACGGCAAGAAAAGACTGATGTAATGATATCGGCTGTATGTTTCATACTCTTGACGACCTAACGTCATGGAAGAAGGGACAGCAACTGACGCAGGACCCAAGACTTTGTTAATCAGACCGACTGAGGGCAACCTGCCAGTAGATTACCAAAATGTAATGAATGCAACAGTAAAACACGAAGAACATCTTGATAAAAGTTAACAATTTAGAAGTAAAATATTTAGTGACAACCACCAAAAACATTACTCCTAGCCTAAGTAGATAGTTTTCTAAAAAAAAAAATTTGTGAAGTGTTCTTCAATCACTTCTACAAACTGGAAGCTATATTCCACAGGAGAAGTAAAACATTCTCCATAATAAAATGCATACAGCTTTTAACAGCAAATTGATTTATTGTTTTAAGATGCATTTCTGGTAAACACATCTAGATGGAGCTTTATGTCCTTTTAATATGAATTAATGAGTGTTTTTAGTAACTGACTTTTTAACATTTTTAATGACATTTTACATAGTCCATTACCATTGTATTTATTATATTTATTGTTTCTTGTGATAAGAATTTATTTTACATTAAATTAATAAATGTATCTATTGATTTTGTTATTTTTAAATAATACTCTATATGATGTCACTAGGAAATTCATAGTAGCCCGTTTATTAACTTCTGGATTAATTAAGTCAAATTTTTCTCCATGTGATAGGTTAATTGATGAACTTTTTTTATTAGTAGCATTATAAATACAACTGTTAGGATTCAGTCCACATCTGAAGAAGTAATTGAAATGAAACCGTAGTGTGTGTATAGCATTAATGTGTATTTTGTTATGCTGAATAAATTTGTGTTTCAGCACTACTGCGTGGAGTCTCCATTCCATATTCAAGGTGCCTTACTTTTTACATAGACAGATATATCAAGATCAATGAAAGAAATAGACTGCAGAAGGTTAATAAAACCCAAAAAGTCAGAAGCCTGAAAACAAATGAACACAGTAATTAGGACTGTTCACAGAGATCCAAGGAATATAACAGAAGTAAACAGGATATATTACTGTGAAGCTAAATTAATAACTGATAAAGTTCTACCACAAGAACACAGGGTAGTGAGGGAAAGGAAGGGGAGAAATCGAATACCATCATGGAAATATCGAATAGAGAAAACTATAAAGCAGTTAAGACAAGAAATGTCACTGTCAGAAGACTACTGAAGAGGTAACAGATCAACAAAAATACTAAGACAGACAGATGTGATGCAAGCAATGTGCAGTATTAGAACAAACCAGGATCTATCATGCACTACTGCAAACAAACTAAAAATTTCAGCACAAGCGGAAAAACGTAGAAGATGCGAAGATAAATATAAAAGAAAAGTACAAAATAAGCAATTTATTGATGACCCAAAAATGTTTTATAGAGAATTGGGAAATAAGGTAAAAGGAATTGAAAGACCGCCAAAAAAAGAAGAAATAGATTAATTTTGGAGACCTATCCATGAAGATCCTGTGGAAGATAAAGATACAAAATGGATAAAGTTAAAGAAAGAATAAGAGGTTTAAAGGTACAGGATATGAAATGGGATGAAGTAACAGCCAGAGAGATTAAAACAAAGTTAAGAAAAGCCTCTACTTGGAAAAGCCCAGGCCCAGATGCAGTACTTATCTTTTGGCTGAAAGCATTAACATTTCTGCACGAAGATTTTGCCATGAGTAAGAATTATTTATATGCACATTCCGAACAGGAAAAACAATGCTCCTACTTAAGAGTGAAACTGCAAGCTACCCTAAAAATTCTAGACCAATAACTTGCCTTCCGACGTATAAACTACACACGGGAATAGATGCAAACAGAGTTTATATTCATTTAGAAGAAAACTCAATTATGGCAGTAAAACAAAAGGGCAATAAAAGAAAGTCATATGGAACAAAGGATCATCTGTTGTTAAATAAAGTCATAGTGGAGAACTGTAAAAAGAGGAAGAATCTAAGTCTGGCATGGACTGACTACAAAAAAAGCATTTGATAGTATCCCACATTCATGGAAAAGAGTGCTTAAAAATGTATAAGATACACCCTACACTGATCGATTATATTACAGTGACCATGAAACAGTGGCATACCACTTTGCAATCAACCCATGATAAAGGGCAAATTATTATCCCAGGGATAAAAATTCAGAGGAGGATATTGCAGGGTGACTCTGTCACTGCTGCTGTTCTGCCTTGCCCTTAAACCATTAATCTGTCTACTTAACAGCTTAGGCCATGGCTATAAATTGGTTCCTAGAAAACAACAAAATGTAAAGACTTCTCATCTTCTCTTTGTTAATGATTTAAAACTGTATAGCTCATCAGATGAAGAAGTGAAAGCACAACTGCAAGTTGTCAAAGCTTTTTCAGATGATATAAGAGGTTTACCTTCATGTGTGCGTATTGCACAAGGGCGAACATCAATTGTCCGAAAAACAGTTTGCAAAGTTTGCAAATGCCAAACGGAAAAAGGTTCGAATGAGCGAATGCACAGTGACATTTGCTCATTGCACATTCGACAATTTGGGGCAGATTGCACTATAGTGGGATCAGAAAAGGTCCCTTTCCCCACTGTAGTGTGATCTCAGAGTTAGAATATTAAAGTAGGGGGTGTGGGGGGTGCAGGGGGGCTTGCCCCTCTGATTTACACTTCATTAAATTTTTTTGTCAACATTTATGTTCGAAAAATCAGCGAATCTGCTTTTCGATTTGCTGATTTTCGAACATTTCAAACTGTCGCTGTTTTCATTTTCTTGGTTCCTATTTGCTCATATGAGCAATCGCACCACTGTGTTTCGCTGTTATAAAGGTAAACCGATATAAGAATGTCATTTCATCTTGATGAATGTGCAAAAGCAACCTTTAAAGCAGGAAAACTGCAACACCAGGAAAACATCAGTTTGGGACAAGAATGTGATACAAAAGAACTTGAGCAAGGAAGAGTTTATAAATATTTGGGAACTGATGAAGGATCAACAATAAAACAAGAACAAATGCAACTAAAACTTAGTAAGGAATACTTCAGAAGACTTAAATTAATCCTGAAAACAGCACTGACATCTAGGAACAAACTCCAAGCTGTAAACCAGTTTGCTCTTCCTGTCCTAACTTACAGTTTTGGAGTGACTGACTGGCCTCAAAACGTATTGGATAGATTAGATAGGAAAACAAGAAGGATGCTTCATGCTCACCAAATGATTTATAAAAATCAGTTCATACCAAGATTACATATTCCCCATTCCGAAGGAGGTATGGACCTCCTTGAAATTGATTATATGTACAAATATGTAATCATGGGACTCCACATATCTGCTGACCTCACAAGACCCAAACGCAGTGAAAGTTTTGAAACCCGAGGAGAATAATCTAAGATGACTTCTCTGCTTAACCTAGCAGAAGCATTCTCGGCATCAAGCAGGAATGGAAATCAAACTAGAAGTAGATAAAAATCAGGCAGCAACTGAATGTGCCAAAAAACAAAAGAAAGAATACAAAGTGAAGTACCAGATTAGAAGGCAAAAAATGTGGAAAATGCATAAATATAGTTGCAAGTATAGAAAACTTCTGGAAGAACCTCATGTTGATCAGGAACAAACATAGGAATGGTTGAGGAGAGGCGAATTGAAATCAAGAGATGAAAGGTTAACATTGGCAGGCTGCATACAAGTTGGTTTACAAAGTCCATTGAACATGTGGGAGAAACAGACAAATGTAGGTTTTGCAAAACCGAACTGGAAACCGTTGCACACCTCGTTGCTGGTTGCAACATACTAACGACAGATGGACTGAATACTGAAAGGCATAAAAATGTGGCAAGACTGTTGCACTGGGAATTGTGCAAACATCATGGTACTGAAGTGGCTGAAAAACACTGGAAACATAAGCCACAAAGCATTATAGAAAATGAAGTCTATATCACATGGGATCATCCATTACCAACAGTTCAAAAGATAGATGCTAGAAAACTGGATATAGTAGTCCAAGAAAAAAAGACAAAAGTAGCATTGATCATTGAAATTGCCACACCCCGTGACTAGAGTGTCTTGCATACAGAGACACACAAAGTCATAAAATATTAGAATTTGCAGGCAGAAACGAAAGCAATGTGGAAGAAAGATACCCAAACAGTTCCAACAGTAGTAGGAGCAACACATCTTATAACCGAGAGTCTACAATCGTATTTAGATATGCTACCAATACATGTAACTCTGTACAAATTGCAGGAGTCATCATTACTGGGCACATTGCGGGTGCTGCAAAGAGCACTACTGGCTGACGTCAGAGTGAAAAATACTAATTTCATGAACTTTAATCATACTCTGACTTAGGAATGGGGGTCCATTCCCATCACAGTATTAGAAACCAAAAGTCTTGAAGAAATTAAACGAGAACTAATAATGGTTATGTACTTGCCATAACTTCGTATCTGTGTTATCCGTAGTCACCATTCATCACATATGGGTCTAGGGTCCGACATTGGACCTGAGTAGGCACACTTAGACAACATCTTAGCTCAAGTTCCTCCCCTCCCACAATGTGCTGCTGCCCTCTAACCCCTCAGATCGAGCTTGCCCTGGAGAAAGAAGACAGACAGAAGAAACCTGACCGTGATGAATGGTGACTACAGATAACACAGACACCAAGTTATGGCGAGTACATAACTATTAATCTGATGTTATCCTGGTCACCATACATCACGTACGAGTCAGAGTCCCCAGCTACCAAAAATTCTTGGGGTGGCCTCAAGGAAGGACATGCTGAATAACAGTTGAGCCCAAGGAAGCTGTTCCTCTAGAAACTAAGTCAAGTTTGGAATGAGAGATGAAGGTATGAGGAGAGGACTAATTTGCCACTGCATAAATGTCACACAAAGACTGATGGGCTACAAAGGCAGCTGAAGTAGCCACTGACCTGGTGGAATGAGCTCTAATTGATCCAGGCAGAGGAGAACCACATGAGGAGTAAATGTAAGAAATACACTGATAAATTCAACGGGAAATAGTAATTTTTGACACAGCTTGGCCCTTCCTGTTAACTGGAAAGGCCACATACAACTGGTCTGAGGCGAAAGGGCTTATTTCTCCACAAATAGAAATGAAGCGGATGATGAACATCTAATGCATGTAAAATGTATTCTCCTTTATTAGCATAATTAGGGAAAAGCACTGGAAGTTGGATTGTTTGAGATTCACTTCAATGGTCATTTTGGGCATAAAGGAAAGGGTTGGGTTTCAAGCCACTCTGCCTTTATGAAATATTAAGTAAGGAGGCTTAATGATAAGAGCCTGCAATTCTGATACTCTCTCTGCTGAGGTTATAGCAATTAAAAAGGGAGCCTTCCAAGAAAGCTACTTAAAGTAGCAGGATGCAACAGGCTCAAAAGGGGGTTTAGTTAGAGATTGTAGTACCAGAGTAAGATCCCATGGTGGAGAAGGGTCCTTGACTGGAGGGCGCAAAAAAAACACACCTTTCATTAAGGCTTTGCAGAGCCAAGAAGAAAAGGCAGGGTCGTTATTGAGATGAAAGTTAGAAATTGCTGCTGATTGGACTTTGATCGTACAGAAACTAGCGCCCTCCTTAAAAAGGGAAGTCAAGAAAAGGAGAACGTCAGGAATAGGAGCTGAAAATGGGCAGAGATTCCGACTTCTAGCCCAGATGGAGAATCTCTTCCACTTACTTCTGTAAACTCTCTTGGTGGAAGACTTCTTAGAAGCAAGGATAATATCCGTCACAGGGAACGTTAACCTTGACTTAGCAATAATCACTGGAAGTGGACAAACCAAGCTGTCAGATGGAGGGTCTGCAGATTTGGGAGCAGACAGAGCGACTGATGGGAGATCAGATCCGGCACTGGATCGAGCACCCAAGGGGGGGGGGGTGCTTCAGATGACACAGTAGGAGAGGGAACCACACCTGCCGAGGCCAGAAGGGGGTGATGAGGATCAACTGCATTCTCAGGCATCTTGCTTTCTGAAGAACTCTCAGAATTAAGGGTAATGGTGGAAAAGCATAAAGACGTCCCGGAGGCCAATTGTGACTTGGAGCATCCCTGGGGGACTCCAGTGGGACCAAAGCAAAGTAACTGTTGCATTTGTGATTGAGAGGAGAAGCAAACAAATAGCAGCTCAGTTGGCCCCATTGACAGAAGACCTGCTTGGTCACTGAAGGATTCTGGGACCACTCATGAGGGGCACAATAGCCCTGCTCAGCTTGCCTGCAAGCATGCTGGATGCTCCAGGAATGTGCGTCACAATAAGACCAAGGAGATCGCCCATTCCCAAACACTCATAGCCTCATGACACAGCAGATAAGAACATGTGCCCCCTTGCTTATGTACCACACAACAGCCATGTTGTCTGTGTGAACTGCTATCGTCTGCAGAGGAAGGCAATCCTGAAAGGCTTGCAACGATAGAACTGACTTTCCAGAACATTTATGTGCAGCTTGGTCTCTGAATAAGACCACATCCCTTGGACAGTCTTTCCCCTGAAAGTGTCCCCCTCACCCTAGGAGGGAAGCTTCAGTGGTCACTGTGGCCATCGGAATGGGTGGAGAAAAAGGACTGCCTGCTAGGAGGTCCAGGGAATGCATCCATCACGATAGATGATCCAACACACTAGAGTGAAACAAATGGGGACTGACAAGGGATGAGAAAGGGCAGTCTACTAGACCGCTAGAGTCTATTGTAGCTCTCTCATGTAGTATCTGGCCAGCGGAACCAGATAAATGGAGGCTGCCACGGAACCCAAAGTCTTGAGAATAAGTGATACTGGAGGATGAGTTTGCGCCACTAGAGCCTGAACGTGAGAGAACGGATAAGCATGTGTCAGAGAGGCATAGCTGCAATCTCTGAGGTAATGTCCAGCTGAGTGCCTAAAAATTCCTGTTGTTCAGATAGGGTCAAGGCAGATTTGGCCAGATTGACTGTTATCCCCAACTGATCAAAGAGATGAAGAAGGAAGCATGCACTCTACGTCAGTTGTTTTGTGACGCTGTACGGAGCCCAATCATTGAGGTAAGGAAACACCTGGAATCCCTGCAGCCTGAGATGAGCTGACACCACTGACATGCATTTGGTGAACACCCAGGGGCTGTGGTGAGTCTAAAGGGCAGGGCTCTGAATTGGAAGTGAACGGTGCCTAAGTGAAAGCGGAGGAATCTCCTGGACCACCTGTCTATTTTGATATGATAGTATGCATCCTGGAGATCCACAGAGCACATCCAGTCATGCTTGTGCAGACTGGGCACAATGGACTGAACAGTGATCATCCGAAACTTCGACTTCTTAACTGACTGGGGTCCAGAATGGGACGCAGGTCCCCCATTTTCTTGGGTACCAAAATGAAGCGGGAGTAAGTTCCGGATCCACTTTGTCCTGTGGGGACCTTTTGGATGGCTCTTTTTTGGATGAGTTTGGTGACCTCTAGGCGGGCTAAATCTCTTTGGGTGACACATCTGGAGAGTTCTGCTTCTTGGTGGGTGGTCAGAAAAGGGAACGTAGTAGCCCCTGGATATGATTCTTAGCACACATTGATAGTTTGTGATGTTTGCCCAGGCTAAAGGGTGCAAAGACAACTGACCCCTGAATGCCTCCAGGGAGGGACAGTCGGGCAATGCCTCATGGGTTTTGGAAGGGTTTCTCAGAGAAGGGCTCCCTGGAGCACTTTTTTTCGGGCCTCCTCTGCCTCTAGGGCAGCGACCACTGAAACCTCTCTCCTGGAGGAGGAATCCCCTTGAGCTTCCTGAAAGGAAGACTGCAACTTGCAGAACCACATTTTCCTGTTCCCCTTTTGGGTCTTGGAAAAGGACCTTTGGGGGTAGACAATTTGATGCAGACAGTGTCTTCTCTTGCTCACTGCGGGTCAAAGTTTCCTTAACACTGGGTTCAAAGAGAGTGGAACCATAGAAGGGGGAGTTGGTGAATGATGCGTTAAAGGTCTCTGCAACCCCACATAAATACAGCCAGGCATGATGCCTGATGGCAATGCCTGTATCTGTCGCCCGTGAAGAACCCTCTGCAGCATTGGATATTAACCTCATGGGCGAATTTGCAACTGACGTAGAGAGTGGCCAGCTTGGAAGAGACTGACTTAAAGTCCTCCATAGTCATGGACTCTTGAGAGGGAAGTTGAAAGCTCCTTCATCAAATCCCTCTGGAGAAGGGTAAAATGGGTCAAGACAGCTCAGAGCTCACAGGCTAAAAGAAGGCAATGCGAGCAGCTGCTTTCTAAATCTGTCCAAAGCTCGATTCATGGTTGGGAGGATTGACAGATGAACTCTGCTCCTCCAACACTTTCTTGGTGGCGGCAGCCACCACAATTGCATCAACTGGAACCATCCTGGACCAGAAGGATTTATCTGATGGTGGGCTTAAAAATGTATCTGCTCTTTTGGGTACTGGCTCCACTGTATCAGGTTCCTTCCAGACTCTGGTGGCAATAAGGTTGATTGAAGGGTCAGCAGAGGGGGACACCCAACAGGTAGATGAGCCAGTACCGAAAGCCTCCAGGAACACTGTTTTCCTCAGAGGAGGGGGGCTGGGCAGACCAACCACCATTGGCCTTAAGGATCTCCAGCATGTCTCCAAAGGAGACATCATCAGGTGGTGACCTTGGGGACACATCTCCTTCATCACCATCAGTGTCCTCCGTGAGAGGCTCCATAGGGGAGTCCAGATGTCTCCTCTTGGGTGTCCTCTTCTGAGGCACTTCCTCCGTGGGAGGCTCAGGGGAAGACTTGGAAGAGAAAGGGACCCCTATGGGGGAAACTCCCCCCGGAGGCTAGACCAGACAGGCTGACCAGGAGCAAAATGAGGGGGTCCACTCAAATTCTGTGGCTGGAATGGAGCATTGTAAGTTAGAGAGGCTACTCTGGCAGTAGAGAGGGATCTTTCCATTACATGGAACACGGAGGGACTGGACAAGGCCCCCTCCCCCTGCTCTGCTGATAACACTACAACGGAGGAGGGAGCAGACCCTGCCAGAACCCCCAACCCTCTGGACAGTGCCAATCCGGTGCTATCAAGTGCCAAAGCACTGAGGGGCAGAGAACGGTCTGAGAAGCCCAGACCTGAACCAGCCCCCATGGACCCCAGGGCAACAACCCGGACCAGTGGCCCCATCTGCCCCGGGGAATGGGAACAGAACCGTCCATAGCCCATGATTGGGTAGGGACAAAGGGAGTCCCAAATCCCCCCATCATTTCTAGCATGGTCAGACGAGAAGGTAGGTGGGGAGGGGGAGAAGGCTGCCTAAGCCTGTGGGCTGAGGAAGCCAAAAGCCCCAACTCAATTTGGGGCTTCAAAAAGGACTGCATCATCCTGTCCATGTCTGAAGGCAGGATGCTCCTGGAGGATCGGGAAGAAATGGGAGGACCTAGCTGGAGACCCGTGTAGGGACCCCGAGGATCTCCCCTAACAATCTGGAGAATGGGCCCTGCATGAAGGGGTAAACAAATGACCCCTCCTAAAGGGACTGAAGGAAGATCCTCTACAATAATAGGATCCCACATGGGTCTCTGATCCAACTGAATCGGGTCCGAGGAAACACAAGGATCTGAGGAAGGAGTTCTTGAATCCTTTGGATCTGACAGGGTCGGATCTGTGACAAGTGTGGTCTGGCTTGGATCCGAAGGCTTGTAACCAGAAGCCTTGGATCCGGGAGTTGAAAGTAGAGTCCTCTGATCTAATGACCTGAAACCAGAGGCCTTGGATCTGGGAGTAGACTCTTTAGAAGCCCTCCGATCTGACGTTCAGATCAGACACCGCTGATGCTGGATTCAGATCCAGGGACCTGGGATCAGGCAGCCTAGCTGGTTTAGAAGGAGCCTCCACCTCCCCTGAGGAAGAAGTGGAAACCTTTCATTTATGGCCAGAGGGGCCTGACTTGGTCAAAGATTCTTTGACCAGGGAACCCCCTTAACCAAGCCTTTTAGTAACAACTTATTCCGGCGGTCGACCAGGGCTCTGGGGTTGAATGCAGATGGTTGGCACTGAGAGTGTAGAGGCACTCCTCATGCGAGTCAGAGACAGGCATCTTTCAACCAAACGTGGGGCACCACTTGAAACCTAAAGGTTTCTCCGACGTGGAAAAAAGCTAAGGCAACCAATACCAGAGGAAAACCTGAAGGATGGTATCAAAAACAGGCCAAAAGTCTAAACACTGAAGTCCATCCTATCTCAAACAACACACTAACTGAACTCAAATAGTCAACAGTAGTCAAAAGAAACCACAACAAATAAGAGCTACTACTCCCAGAAAGGAATTACTACTACACTAAGTAAACTGGGAAAAAGGCGCCAAAAAAAACAAATGAACCAACGGGACAGGTGAAAGGGTTTGGGACTAGATAAAAACTGTAGAAGAGCTGTAAGAAGTGAAATACAAGACAATAATAAGAAAAATCCCAAAAGGAAACACACCTACTTACAAAATGATTAAATAATCCGAGGAGCTGAGCAATCTGCGTTTGACATGCACATGCGGTAAACGAGATCGGAGGGGTTAAAGGAAAGCAGAGCATTGTGGGAGTGGAGGAGCTTGAGCTAAGCTGTTGAATAAGTGTGCCGGCTCTGATCCGATGTCGGATCTTATACCCATACGTGATGAATGGTGACTAGAATAACATCAGATCTGGAACTGATGCCAAAAGAGTTTACAGTCATTCGGAAGAAGACTCAATCATTGCAACAGAACAACAGGGTAATAAAAGAAAGTCATATGGAACAAAGGATCATTTGTTGTTAAATAAAGACATAATGGAGAATTGTAAAAAGAAGAACATAAGTATGGCATAGGGAGATTACAAAAAGCATTTGATACCATCTCACAATTGTAGATAAAGGAGCATTTACAGATGTACAAGATAAACCCTACATTGATCAAGTTTATTATAGTGACCATGAAACATTGACAAACCACTTTGCAACTAAGCCATGAAAAAGGACACATTATTATCCCAGGGATAAAAATTCAAAGGAGGATATTCCAGGGTGACTCTGTCACTGCTGCTCTTTTGTCTTGCCCTTAACCCATTAAGCTGTCTCCTTAACATGGGTCAAGCTTACAATTTGGTTCCTAGAAAACAAAGTGTAAAGACCTTTCTTTTTGAAGATGATTCAAAACTGTACAGTTCATCAGATGAGAAGCTGAAAGCAAAACTGCAAGCGGTCAAAACTTCTTCAGATGATACAAGAATGTCATTTGGTCTTGATAAATGTGCAAAAGCAACATTTAAAGCAGGAAAGCTGCAGCATCAAGAAAATTTAAGTCTGGGACAAGAATGTAATATAAAGGAACTTGAGTAGGAAGGAGTATATAAATATTTGGGTATTGGAGAAGGATCGACAACAAAACTGAACAAGGAATGTTTTAAAAGACTAAAATTAATACTAAAAACAGCTCTGACATCTAGGAACAAAGTTCAAGCTATAAACTAATTTACTCTTCCTGTTCTAACTTGCAGTTTTGGGGTGCACTAGCCCAAAAGGTATTAGATCAGTTGGGCAAGAAAACAAGAAAAATTATTTTTGTGCATCATTTGAAAAGCGTGAAGCAGTGTGTACCAAGATTATATATTCCTTGTTCTGAAGGAGGTATAGGCTTCCTCAAAATTGATTACATGTACAGATCTGCAAATCGCAGGGCTGCTTACAAATCTGATGACTTCACAAGATCCAAACGTAGTGAATTTTTTAAACATGAGGAAAGCAAGTCTACTTAATTTAGCAGAAATGTTATCAGTGTTATCAGTGACCTAAAAAATTAGGCAGCAATTGAATGTGCCAAAAAACAAAAGAAAGAATATAAGGAAAGGATCACATGGGAAGGTAAGAAGGAAAAGGCATAAATATAGTTGCAAGTACAGAAAACTTCTGTAACAATCTCATTTCAATCAGGATATGAAGTTAAGGAGAGGTAAATTTAAACCAAAAGATGAAAGATTAATATTAACGACCCAAGACAGTGGACTATATACACGTTGGTTTACCAAGTCTACTGAACATGTGGAAGAAAGAAGCAAATGTAGGTCCTGTAAAACAGAACTACAAGCGGTTGCACATCTTGTTGCTGGGTGTGATGCACTAAAGGCAGAGGACCTGTATTGTACTGAAAAAGCATAATAATGTGGCAAGACTGCTGCATTGGGGATTATGCAAACATTAGAATACTGAAGTAGCTGACGAGCACTGGAAACATAAGCTACAAAGCATTATAGAGAATGATGAAGACTGCATCACATCGGCTCACCCACTACCAACAGTTAAAAAACAGACATGAGAAAACCAGAGAAGTAGTTCATGAAAATGAGACAAAAGTAGCATTGATCACTGAAATTGACACAGCCAGTGATTACATCATCTTACTAACAGAGAGAGACAAAGTAAAAAAATACCAGGATTTGCAGGCAGAAAAGAGGACAATGTGGAAGAAAGGATTCCCAGCCAGTTCCAATAGTAGTAGATGCAAGCAGTCTCATAAAAAAGAATTTACAATTGTATTTAGATACTCTACTGATACATGTGGCTCCGTGCAAATTGCAGAAGTCAGTTCTGGGCACATTTCTGGTGCTACAAGGAGCAAGTTTGGTTTACATCAAATACTGAAACAATACTAATCTCACAAACTTTAATCACATTGACTTAGGAATAGGGTCCATTCCTGTCATGGTATTCGAAACCCAAAGGATTTGGAAAAATTAAATTGGGAGGAACTAAATCTTACATGACATGTAGCTTATGGCCTCTCAAGGAGAATATGTAGAATGCATAAACATGATCCTCAAAAAGGTCCACAGCACTAGTCACAGTCAGTGGGGGGGAGGGGGGGGTCCTGCAAAACACTGTAGAGTTTCAGTCAGCCTTTTGAGTCCCTGACTAGCAGTTCCAATGGCCTTTTTTTTTTTTTTTTTTTTTTTGTTAGAGAAGCCACAAAATAAGATTGTCCCATTCAGTACTAATGGCAATGAAAAGACCATTCAGGAAGATCTTATGGAAGCCTGAATGACTCCTGCACTCTGTTGTATGGGGAAAATCCTTGGCCTGCAAGCCATCACCACCCTCTCTCTCACCATACCCAAGCTCTCCCCAAATTTGGGGTTATCTGGGGGAGATGAAAGGAGAATCAGTATTCTACTGGTCTTTTCTCGGGCTAAGCCTGAAATTGGTCAATAGTGAACAGTGCGCTACCCCTGTAAACAAATATAAAATAAAAATAAAATTTACATCAGGCATGGGTGGTTCAACAGGTTAAGTCAATGCGTTTCCTTCTACATGTGTACTTCAGCTATCTTTGGAGATAACAGACCCAAGGAAGCAGCAGTTAAGGAATGATGCCACAAACATTCTGCTCTGCTGCAAGACTTGAGGAACTGCCATGCCAGCAAGATGATGTGCTGCTGTCTAGGAAGGAACGGACACCTGTGTTTGTGCAGATACCAGAAGTGGAAACCACCATGTTGAAACTGGTACACTCATCACGCTCAATACCAAGGGAATCAGTGCCAACAAGCAACACCCCCCATCAAGACTGACACCAAGCTCAGTTTGCCTTCTGAAGCAGACACCATGTAAGTAGAGAGAAAAGTAACAGCTGGTAGTGCATGCCCCCATTTTATCTTTATTATGTCTAAGTCTTGAAGTTGATAATTATGAGCTGGGGAGGGGGGTGAGGCTTGCCACCTGGAAATAAACACTTGGGTCTCTCTAGTTGTTTATCAGGTGACCTGGGTAGTCACATGACAATCACGGGTTTCAGTGTGCGTGTGTGTGTGTGTGTGTGTGTGTGTGTGTGTGTGTGTGTTGACTTCCTAATGCACTGTAACACTAGGATGCACTGTGGGAGATCTAAAGGAAACAAGTAACAGGATCAGCGCTAGGTGTGGCTGTCCTATAACTAGTAACATGCCACATTTAAACAAGGATCAAGAATAAATCATAGATGCCACTAAATGTATCATCTTGTCAGCTGTACCTAGTACTTGGGACCTCATATTAGACCTCTGTTTACATCATGCTTCAAATATACATTTACTGTTACTGTCTGTAAACTTGTTTATGACCTTGGTAACATGCTAAAAGGGTTCAAACTATCACTAAACCCACCCAGCTAATAAACGTAATTAAACACATATGGGATCAGAGATTACAGCCCAAAAGGAGTGGGTGCCCAAATAGAATCATTCAAATGGTCAAAAATAAACACTGAGTACAGTTTTTGAAAGCAATTATTTTGCTTAACTTTGCATTTAGCTGGTGGCAAGTTCAGCCAAAACATTAATAGCAGACTCCCACGTGCTGCACCCTGTGGTGTTAACGGCCTGAAAGCAAGTTACAAGTGACAAAGTCTCCTGTATGTAAGGAAAACTTTAGGCTCCAAAAAGTTTTACCTGCTGTTACTGAATTTTCAGGCTACTGAAATGTTGGCCAAAGAAAATAAATTTTTAACACTTTCCTTTAACTACATTTTACATAAAACCATTTGAAGGCATACTTCAAGTACTTCCACCAGCTCAAGTCATCTCTTCATACAACAAATACTGACAGAAAGAAAAGTAAAAGGTTATAAAGCAATGAATAGCCTTCTGGCCTCAAAATGGATATATGTAAAGTCTTACTGACAATCCTATCTCTGCTGATTTTGGGTTTGAAAATATCAGTCCATGTTTTGTGACAATTCCTAAAGGCAGTGATGAACTGAACAATTTAAGTACAGGTTTGTAACTTGGTAACTTGTAACCTCAGAGAGGGGCACTACAATACAAACTAAGAAAGATGACTTAAAACTACAAATAGTAACTGCTTCCTAACTAACAAGTGTTCTGTGCAAACAATCAGTAATAAAGTACAGTTGTGCAAAATATTACCATAATGGTAGATGTCCTTCTCTTCACAGTTGCAGTATTCATAACATTAGGGATCCCCCCATCGAGGGTGGCCTGACATCCAGCCAGTATACCAAAGCCTTTAGGTTGCATTAAGGTATGCCGTATGTCACACACATGCTCCTCGCATAGCGTAGGGCAGAAATGCTACTTCCGGATGTACCATCTTCAGAAAAGAAAGCCCCAGCACGAACAGCAGTCCAAGGAAAATCAAGAGGTAACTAGTACATCCAGAAGAGAAATGGTCCAGAGGGAGGAGAAAGGGCGTGAATACTGCAACAGTGAAGAGAAGGGCAGCGACCATCAAGGTAAGATTTTACACAACTGTACTACATCCTTCCATTTCAGGGTTGCAGTATTCATAACATCAGGGAGAGTGCCAGAGGTTGGGAAGAAACTTGGAAGGAGGAAGGACCAGCAGAGCTCTCTAGAAAGCCATGAAGTAAGAGCTAGCAAAACCACCTCTAGCTCTAGAAATTCCATCCAACTTGTAGTGCTTGGTAAAAGTATGCACAGAAGTCCAGATACCTGCCTCAAGAATAGAGTTATAGTATCCTAACACTTGAAAAAAGCTGCAGAAGAAGCCACAGCTCTAGCTGACTGAGCCTTTACAGATGAGGGAAGGCTCTTACCTTGAAAAGAAAAACAAAATAAAATAGCTTTCGAAATCCAAGAAGAAAAAGTCCGCTTGGATACGGCTAATCCTAAAGATCTGGGATGAAAGGAAACAAAGAGCTGATCAGATTTCCTAATAGTCTTAGTCTTATCCAATTAAAATATGAGTTATCTATGCACATCCATTGTGTGCAGCACCTTCTCACTGGCAGATTGTGGAAAAAGGAAAAAAGTGGGCAAATGAATAGACTGACTACAGGACAACCCATTCATCATCTGTGGCATAAAAGAAGAATTAGTATGCAAGGACACCCTGTCCTTATGAAACACCAAAAAACGAGAAAAAGCCATAAGGGCTTGAAGCTCAGAAACTCGTCTGGCAAAAGTAAGGGCTAACAAAAGATGAGTCTTCCAAGAGCAATGTTGCAAGGAAGCTGAAGATGCATGCTCAAAAGCAGCCAGAGTCAATTTCTCCAAATTAAAATTAAGATCCCAGGGAGGAGAAACAGGCTTACTGGTAGGCCTAACACGGACACCGTTAAGGAATTGTTTAGCTTCAAACCTACAAGATAAAGGAGGAGATAAAGGCAGACAAGCAGAGACAGCTGAACAGCGAGCATTAACAGAAGAATAAGCCATTCCAGCACTGAGCACTTCACACAGGCAACCAAAGAACATCCACAGATAGTGGATCCAGATTAGGTGAAAGACACCAATCAGAAAACCTTTTCCGTTTGGATAAGTAAGAATTCCTAGTATTGGGTTTCCTGGTCTTCTGCAGGACCCTAAGCACATACTCAGAAAAAAGGTGTTTATGTAGAATCAAAATCCTATCACCACAGAGTCAACTAAGGAGTGGACAGGTAGGGATGGATGAGAGATCCCTTGTCTTGTGTGAGTAGGTCCAGCCTGTGAGGTAACTTGTTAGGACTGCCATTGGCTACATGCAGAAGAAGGAAACAATGCTGTCTCAGCCAAAAGGGAGTCACCAACAAGATTTTGTGGGAATGCTGTTGAATTCTGAAAAGGACTTTTGGAATGAAGGTAAGGGGAAGGAAAGCAAAAAGAAACATCCCCTTCCAAGGAAAAGAGAGGGCATCCACCTTCCAAGGAAAAGAGAGGGCATCCACCTTCCAAGGAAAAGAGTGGGCATCCACCTTCCACACCAGAGAACCTGGGAATCTTGCACAAAATAGAGGAAGCTATCTGTCAGAGGGAAGGCAAATAGATTTATCTGAAGAGTAAATCACTGGTGGCCAATGTCCAGAAACACATCCCTGTGAAGCATCCATTCATGGGACTGAGTTAAGGACCTGCTCAGAATGTCTGCCACAATGTTTTTTCCTGACGGAATGTAATGTAAACTGCCTGAAGAGTCAGTTGATACTGGACAGCAAGTTCCCATACCAGAAGTGCCAACCGGCAAAGAAGATAAGACTTGCCCCCCCCCCCCACTGTTTGTTTACATACCGCATAATTGTGGTGTTATCTATAAACACCTTGAGAGGGCCCGTGGAGAAGAGGATGAAAAGCCTGAAAGGCAAGCAGAAGGGCTCCCATCTCGGACACTGATGTGCTCCTTCTGTTGAAGAAGTGACCAGACACCCTGCACCTTTAGGGAGCCAAAAGCTGCTACCCATCCCACATCTGAGGCATCTGTGAACAGCTTCTGAGATAGAAGAGGGGGACGAAAGGGGAGCCCTGGATTTAGAGACAACAGCTGAATCTACCAATGAAGTTCCTCTTCTTCCCTGTCTAAAGAAGGAACTACAAAGTCTACAGGATGTGCATGTTGAAGCCAAGTTGATTTCAGAAACCACTGAAACTTTCTCATGTGGAGTTTGGTTAGACAGAGCATAGGATGGTGGATGCCATAAATCCGAGAGCTGTCAAAAACTCCCTGGTTGTGATAGAGGTCAGAGGAAAAAGATTTTGAAAGAAGAAAATGAGAGTCAAGACTTTAGGAGGAGGCAGGGATGCCAGCATAGGCACCATCTGAATTCTGCAGTACAGAAAAACATGGTCATGAGAATGAGTCAGAAAGGACTTTTTGAAGTTTATTGTAAACCCCAGGCTTTGCAGAAGGGAAATTGCACAATGACGATTTTGTAAAAGTATCTCAGGAGAGGATGCCTGAAACAGGAGATTGTCTAAGGAAATATTTGGATCTCCTGCATACTGCAAAAAGCAATTACAGGAGCTACGGATTTGGTGAATACTCCTGGGACAGTAGACAGGCCAAAGGGCAAAGCAGAGAACTGAAAATGCCAGGAAGCAACAGAGAAACATAAAAACTTACTGAAAAGTGGATGAATATGGATATAGAGGTAAGGATCCTTGAGATCCAGAGAAATCAGGAAAGCCTGAGGAAGCAGCAAAGTGAACAAAGTCTGACGGAGCAACATTCAAAAGGAAGGGACCTTCAGTAAAGTATTCAGGTGAGAAAGATCCGGAATAGGTCTCCAAGTTTCCTCTTTCCTGGGGACCAAAAACATTCTGGAATAAAACCTTTTCCCCTCTGAGTAATTGGAACTTCTTGAATAGTTCCTTGAGTAAAAAGATCCTGAAACACCCTCTGGAAAAAAGCTTTAACTGTTCTTCAGGTGAGCGAGGAATGCCCATGAGGGGGAGCAGAAATTTCCAAACCATGAAATACCCTTGGCGAATGATGGAAAGAACCCAAGAATCTTGGGTAATACTTAACCAAACAGGAAGAAAGAGAAAGATGAAGAGAAATAGAAATGTGAATGGGAAGAGTTTATTAGTCAGACAGCACCTGGTTTATCAGGAAAGGAAGGCTTCTGAGCAGGATTAGTCTGAGTAGATTTAGATGGAGGAACCCTCCATATCACCTTTTTTTTTTATCTTTAGTAGGAAGATGAGACTGTCTTCTAACAAAAGCTGGTTTAGTGGGGCAGCTCCTTTGGAACTTAGGCACTGGTGAAACAAAAATACATTTCAGATCCTGTAACTCCTTGCCTTTGTCCTGCAGGGACTTGAACAAATCATCAGCAGCACGCAAACGTGCTGTCCAGAGGGGCATCCATCAACTTAGCCTTAATATCATCAGGCAAATGTTGAAGCTCTAACCAGGAATATCTCCTCAAAACAGCTCCCGAAGCAGCAGTCATAGAGGAAGCATCTGCTGAATCATAACTACACTTAATGGAAAGGTGAGCTACCTGAGAAGAAGCCCCTAACAAAGACAAGGGAGAGGTCTTACCCTCAAAATGAGGAAGGTCAGAAATAACCTGACAAAGGTGAGCCAAAGCATATCTGGGCATATGAGTCTGATAATTAGCCCAAAAGGCTAGGGTGGCTGAAGTGTAAACCTTCTTACAAATCCTTTCCAAAGTCTTGCTGTCCTTATCAGAAGTAATAAGCTTAGTCGAGGGCAGTAATTTGGAAGGCTTATCAGATGTTACAGAGACCACCGAAGGGTCAGCAGACAGACACTTGTAAAGGAATTTACAATCATCAGCCACTTTATAAAACTGGTCTGGTTTCTTAGGAGCAGAGGGCTGAGAATCTGCAGCCAGAGAAGCAGAAGAAAAAGCATCCAGTAAAGCAACCAAAACAGGAGGAACAGTAGAGGGTTTAGGAGATTCCATTTGAAGAAGCTCAAATATATACTCTGCACTTCAGACACCTGGGAACAATCCCATTTAAAGAACTCAATCATCCTAGCAATGGTATCACCAAAAGAAGTCTCTTCAAAAGGAGATTCAGGACTAGTACACTCCTCTTCCTCAGAGCCATACTCCAGACAGGAAGGAATCTGGGTAGAATAGGTCAAGGATTCCTCATCCGAATCCTCTTTTCCTTAGAGGAATTCTGATCCCTAGGTCTCTTGAGACGGGAAGATGACAAAGAAGAAGCCAGAACAGAGACTCCCTGAGGAGGCTTCAAGGCCATACGGACATTAAATAAGCCATGTGTAAATTTCTGCCATTCACTTTGAGGGTCCCTGAGAGCAGAAGAAACAGGTTTTTTTTTTGCTTCTTTAAGGGGACTTTCACCTTATGAAACATAGAAGGCTCAGACTTCGGTTTACACTCAATAATCATAGTTGGGACTTTAGGACTTCCTCCCTCATCAGAATCTGAGGAACCCCCCTCCCCCCCAGGCTCTTTAGTGATAATCAGCCGTGGTTCTCCCTGAGCATCCGAAATGGACATCTGCAAGGCCTCCGAGGACTTGCGAACAGGCAGATCTATGCCAGTTTTTGAAACAGTCATGGCAGAAGAATCTAGCCCAAGAACTGGGCAAACCTCCAGGCTTTCATCAGCCTTTGGAGAGTTGTCCAACATAGACAGTGTATCAAATCTAACTTTTTTGGCCTTCTTCAAAGATGGCTGACCCTCAGGACGGGAAGTACCCTCCATAGCGTCTTTCGCTGAAAGTTTGAGATGCTGGTTTTCTAAATAAATAGCAAGAGATGAAAGATGACTGTGTAAGGTCTTTGGCACAAAAGCCTGACAAATATTGCAGGATCTATGATCGTGAGAAGCCCCTAAACAAAACAAGCACTACTCGTGACTGTCTTTATGGGGAATTTGTCTCCCACACTGGCATTTACCCTTCCTGGATGACATGAAACCCAACAACAAAACAAAAATAATAAAAGATGAGCAAAAAAACCCCAAATGGGCACTTACCTGAACAGCTAGGTACACCAGCTATGACTTGCGTGATGAGACCGATGATCACAGATTTTGTTCAGACTGTTGGCACAGAAGTTCTGAGGATGGTACATCTGGACATCACCTGTATGCCCTACACTACAAGAGGAGAATATGTGTGACATGCGGCATACCTTAAGGCAACCTAAAGGCTTTGGTATACTGTCCAGACGTCAGGCCGCCCTTGGCAGGGGATCCCTAATGTTATGAATACTGCAACAGTGAAATGGAAGGACATCAATAAAGCCAACAAAAGAGTAGGGATGATAACAGCAATGTAACCCCTTTCATTTCTTAGACATCTTATACCATAAGAAAAATAAAACAGAAAACTATTTACCATAGGTGATGCCATACATATTAACAGGTTAAGATAGTTTTACCCACTATTAACTCCAACATTATCCTCAAAATACAATGGATGTCAAATATTATCCCCGAAATGCAACTGATGCCAAATTTATTTTCAATGTCAGAGAATTTGGTGCACAGAGAGATGAAACTCTGTCTGTAACCCAGAAAAGAGGCAAACCAGCAACTTGGGTGCTAATGGTGCCAAATTCAGGAGAACTAATGATGAGGTGCTTTGCTTGCTCACCTTCCTTTGGAGAGTAAGGGTGCACAACATTCCATGGCATGCCTAATGTCAGAGTTCCCCAAGGAGACTAGGAAACGACTGCATAGACATGAGCAGTTAGTGAGATGGGCTGGACATTTACGAAGCATCCCAACAAGTAACATCACTTAGCAAGCTGGGAGTTCTGGCTTAGCAGTTAAAAGCCCCGTGGGGCACTGAATGATTCTGCAACCAGATCATCTTTGATCTCCTGTCTGCTTCTGAAAGACCACTCCACCAATAAGGAAGGGTAGTAATGGATGTATAAGATGGCTAAGCCACACTCAAGAGTACAAGAGACAACAAAATAACCATGTGCTGCCTGCGGTGGTGCTATGTGCTACAAGGGACTTAGGGGAAAAAAGCTTCCATTACTACAGAATAACAGAACAACTTAGAATGTTATTACAAAGAAATCTAAAATTTCTGCTTAAAATCAAATATGGTCTTACCTATACTGTGAAACTGCCATCTATAATAAATTCTTTCAGGTAGAAGTTGTAGAATTTTCTAGATGAGAAAAAAATCATTACAATCACAACTTGCTTATTAAGGTGCAACATGAAAGAAAGATATCTGACTAAATGTACAACAAGAAAATTAGTACTACAGTCACATGTAATCACACCCAAGTACTAATAAATCTATTCAAGCCACTAACTATTATAGTTTTCCAGGAATACAATATTAACTTGGGTGTTGTCAAAAAATAACTGCAATTCTGATACAATGCAAACAAATTTGTTGCTATTTGATCTTTTGCTTTCTACAAATATTTCAGAGTTTACATCATCTCATTTTCTGTTTTCAATGTTTTTGTCCAAAGTTGTGGAGGAATCCACTGAACCCTACTCCAGCTCCACATGATGGCCATTTTTTCATTTAATACTATGACCAGTTCTGTTCAGAGAATGCAACAATATATATTGCTTCCGTACACTTTTTTTTTTTTTTTTTTTTAACTTAGTTTGCTTGGCCCTCTACTTGTTTGTGTTCTAAATCACATTCAACTGTCTATTCAAAGGTATCACCTAAACCAACATGCTGCATCTATCTGCACATTACATACAATCATCACAGTACTTACCACAATAGCAACTGCTTCAGACTGGTTTTGCTGGCAAGTTCTTAAGATATGGACAGCAGTGCTGGGTCATAACACAAACTACAAAGACTCATCAGACAGACTATTCCAATAAACAATACCAGTATTCAAAGACTCCATAACACTTATAAAAGGAGCGACACCTATACAATACCCCAAGCTCTCTGCAAATTTGAGATATGTACCTGAATAAAGTTTGCTTATCCTCGGGGGGGGGGGACAGCTTACAAGGCAAATAAAATATCCTCCAATGAAGTTTATTTTACTGTAAATTCCTATTAGGCTACAAATTCTTGAGACAAACGCAGGCAGTATAAGTGGTGGGAGAAGGCCTTCACTATCTGCTGCATGGGCCAGCTGTAAAGATCAAAGTTTTAAACAGAGTACTTGCAAACAGTACAGCTGTGTGATGCACTCACCAAAACAGCACCATCTAAAAGAAGTACTCTTGTATCATATACCACATAATGGGTTGCTTTCTTTACCAGTTCATTCCCAGATGTCAGATTATTCAAAACGGAGTATCCTCTTGCATAAAAGGACTTTAGAATGTTGTTGTTGTTTGTCTTTCAGCTTTTCCCGGTTAGGGGTCGTTTAGAATAGTTTATAAAATTTGATCACTAAATAAATGGCTTGGATAGTAAAGCAGCGACTGAAACTGCAGAAACTCAGAAAATTATTTCCATGGTGGCAAAGTCTCCAGATATTTTACTATGCAAGATGTAGTAACCACCATACTCTCTCAGAATTGCTCAACTATGAAGATACTGCAACTCGATTTAAAGTAGTTTTCTGCCACTGTAAGGACCAGTTTTCTATGAAAGTGTTTTTTAGCCTCACATCTGAAACAGATTTTCAAACACTAAGATGCTAAATTCTCTGTCCAGCTATCACTAAGACAGCACCTTCTGCCACTTCTGGAGACATGCATGTGTCAGTAGAAGAAAAAAAACTCCCTAATTTTCTTACCAGACTTCCAAAGACGAGCTTCCAGTGTGGAAGGATAGAGAAATACTGAAAGATTTTTTTCTCCTCTCTTGATCTTCTCTTGTGTCAAGTTCATCACATAACATAAAACTTTGAAGAGAACCACAGAAAGTAACTCAAAACAGACCGAATTTCATGTGGTGTGTTGCATGAAAACAAACAAAAAAATAAAGTGAGCTGAACCTCATTAGAGAATGCATCCTGCAGATGACATCCTGTTTATAATATTTGGCAAATGAATAAAGTGAAGAACATGTTGCACCATGCACATGTCCCATACAAAAACATTTTTAAAAATACACTATGAAAGTTCCACTGTCTTTGATGAATGGCCTCAAAATGCATTGACTTTGGCACTCATTTTGGCAATTCTTGTGTTTGTAATCATTGATAAAAATTCTTGGGATAATTTCCTGACTTGTTTTGTTTGGTTAGTAGACTGCTCTCTGACTTTAATGTGCATTTAGAATATGAGGAAGGTACCTGCCTCCCTTCATGTAAGTAGAATAAAGAACTGCTTAAGGGTAGAAGCTGACACTATCTGACATAAAAAAGGGTTTAGCTTAAAAGACTTGCCCTGTTCGGATGGAAAATCACAAAAGGCTACACATACATTTGACTGCCAGTATGGCATTGTAACTAAGTCCCTGTTCCTCCACAGAGTCCCCTGTACTAACCTGTGTTTAAATTCACTGCCACTGAAAAGATCACTATAAACTGACAAATTAAAGAAGAACTGAGTGGATGCCCTGACCTGGAACCAGGCATAAGTAAGACAAAGGAGGGAATCCATCAGACAAATGGAGACGGCCCATGTTTTCATGGCAGAGAACTGTAGACTCTGGGCTTTTAATGACCTTAAGAAGAATGTATTCATTAGCCACTTCAGAAAGGACGTCAGTAGAAATCTAAGAATTAAACAGTAAATTGGATGAATTCATTTTGAAGTTTCACTCCAGAGATGTTGAAGTTTGTGCCACCAGAAAAGAACATGCAGATGCCGCACTGCAACTGCAGCAGGAAAATATGTATATTTTAAGAAAAACATTGAAAATTTAGAAATAAAGTTTGAACAAATGGTTGAGAAACAATCCAATTTGAGGACGCAGCTAAGAAGAAATTAACTGAAAAAGTGCCTGAAGAAAAAGGAACCAGACTGCAGAAGATTTATACAACTGCACCTGGCACAATTATCTGGATTAAGTGAAAGTGAAATAAGAACAAAGCAAGCCCACACATTTTGTCTCACAGGTCTCTGACACAAGAAGGTTCAGGTAAATTTAGTGAGGTAGTAAATATATATGCCAAAAGAATTGTAACTATCAGTTCTATGGAATCCTAAGCAGCAGTGCAAAGTTGGTGAACAGTTAGCATGCATTGATAATTGGCAGTTAATGTAAAAAATAAAGTATTCAAGTTGTTAATCTACTCCCAGTTATATAATTTAAAATGTTTTACCTTTTTGTTGTGGTTTCTGTTCAAGGGTAAATACCAAGCTATCAGTCTGCAGACTATTACAAGCCTAATGATAACCAGAAGTCAGAATCAAATCCTGTGCCTTGTATGTGTAAGGGGCCAGCCCTGGAAGGATTACTTCTCTAGATCTTAGAGAACAAAAAAAATCTCCTTAAATCCTACATAATTTAACCTTTCTCTAGTAGGTTTTTAAAGCTTTCAGCAGCAGCTCCAAAGAGGTTTTCCTTATCCAGAAAGGCATCTAATAATTTGAACTTGACATTTTCTTGTAAAGATGGCAACCTCAACTAAGAGTACTTCCTTAACACAGACCCAGTAGCTGCAGCTCTAGAAGATGGCATCTGCAGCAGCAAAACTGCATTTAATAGTGTCTAGCTACAGAAAAGCATTTTACTTTATCTAATTTTACCAACTTGGCCCATCAATGAATTAACAGAAAATCTGCCAATTTTTTAAGTGATTACTGTCCAGTGCTGTCCTATTGGTCCTTCACAGTTATAAAATCTATATCCCAAATAGTGACTGGTCGAAATTTCCCTCCACTTAAACTGGCCTGATTCTTATCTGAATTCTATTAAGTGGTCTCCCCTTTATCAAACCAATAATCTTGAAAGTGCCTTGTAACACTTGTATACTTTCGGCTATGAAGAACTCTTATCTTCCCTTGTGTACGTAGAAGGATATGAGGCCAAAAATGCCTTTGGCTTACCACTGAAATGAAAACTCTCATGAGATGAAGGGATAAAGCTTGGTCTACCTGAAAAGAAAATTCATCTGATATCCTCTTATATAAAAAGTACACATCCTTAAGAAAATAAACAAGAAGAGATGCAAACTCAGCCCAAGCCTTTTATCTTAGAAATAAGCAAGTGACTACTTCCAAATAATCTAATAAACTTTTGGAAAAAAATAAAAACACCTTACGAGACAGTTTTCCAACTTTATGATGCCACGGCGGTAGCGTTGTTACCTCACAGCAAGAGGTTCTCCTGTTCGATTCTCGGCTTGGGAGTGCCTTCTGTGTGGAGTCTGCATGCCCTCCCCGCGGTTGGGTAGCATTCGAAAGACATGCGTGCGTAAATGGGCATGCCTTTGTTGAAGGTTGGGTGTCGAGCTGCCACCTCGGTGTTTCGTAAAAATCTACTGCCAATCATTAGCGGACCAGAGTTCCGCTGTGGCGACCCCTTATCGGGAAAAAGCAGAAAGACAAACAACTTCTCTTGCCAATATTGTCCCTAAAAACTCAAACATTAATCCATCCTAGGATTTCTTCCACTGAAACTTTCACCAACACATTTCTTCACCATAAACAACAAACTCAAAATAACCTTCCACCTCAAATATACATTATTGCTGTCTGAAGCCACCTTCCACTTTTGAGCAGTTTCTCATAAGGAAACTAAAAGATTAAGGAACTTGAAATCTTTCCTCTCTACCTTCAACACACTCCACTCTAACTTCCTTGGGAACACAATATACAAAACAGCCAACCCCTTAAGTTGTATTCATTAACTGCTCATCACTAACTATACAAATTGTTCCACCAGCCCTGAAACATGCCATCATTATACCTCTCCACCCAGAGAGAATGCAAAATCTATTGCCATTCTTTGCCCTTTTGCAAACATTTTTTCCAAAGTTCTTTATAAACAATTGTTTAGCAATTTTAAATAGCTTTGAGCTTCTATCCAATAGACAGCATTGTTTCAGAATTTTTTTTTTTAATTTTTTTATCACAACCACTGCTACACTCTCAGCATCTGACACTATCTATAGCAACCTAAATAATGGTCTCCTTACAGCCAATATTTCTGTGGACATAACCAGTGCTTTTAAAACTGATGATCACACAATTCTGCTTGCTAAGCTACAAAAATTAATCTTGGGAGAAAACGTCATTGCCCGTTTCCATGACTTCACTGACAGCAGATGCCTTCACGTTTACTCAAACAACCAGCTGTTCACTAATGAAACACTAAAACCAAGTGATGCCTCCCCCCCTCCCCCCAGGTCTGTTCTATGCCCATTTTTGTTTCATTTATTTATTAATGATATTACTGATGACTTACATGAACTTAACCTTACCCACCATGTAGATATTGCACTACTCCAGGAAAACTGATGTTCCAGAGTCCTGCAATCTCCGTTCCAACCATCCTTCTCCGATCTTTATCAACGGTCTGAACAAAATAAACTCTATATTAATCACATTTTTTTTCCTCCCTTCACAAAGCCTTTTGACTTACACTCCTTACCATCTCAAACATTATTATTATTCTTTTGGTAACAGAGTACAAATACTTAGGCCTAACCTTGGCTCTGTGGTAAGCTATTAATGATAGTAGTGAAGGTTGTAAAGTCCTCTCAACATTAAAACTCTGCAATAGGAAATTACATCTACTGACTCTGACTGCCCAAGTGCTGGCCACGAATGTTCTCCCTAATCTAGAATACTGTCTTCCCGTAGTCTCTTTACATTCTGCTTATAATATTCAAAGACAAGCCACTTAGGACAAAGATCAGTACACCACTCCACCATTTTAAATTACCTTAATTGTCTACCCACTACTGAAAGGTCCACTTAACTTCTATGCACCTTACAATAAAAAATTCTGAATGACTGCTACCAACCTTCACTGAAAAAAAAAAAAAACCTCCCCAAAGAATTCCCAGGTGAACATAATATAATTCAATCATCCTCCATTTAAAACAGTCATTGCTGAAAACTGCTTTCTCATGAACAGGTCCAGCTCTCCGGAGCAAATTACCAAATGAAACAAGGCATCAATATACTCCTACAGAGTCCTTTTCTGAACATCTGAAGGAAGTTGCTTGCAAACTTTTTAGGGATAATCGATACACTCTTTAAAATACTTAAACTTCTACAAAAAATGCCTACAGTCTCTCAGCTGCTTTCCTTTGCCATTTAGCTCTTCTTACTCTTGTGTTATCTTCTTAGTCTCCAAACTTATCTCTGTAAATCTATTTTACTCACTTCCACTTAAGCTTTATTTCCTGAGAAATTCAATGTTAAACCTTAAAAAGTCAATTTCACGTAGCCAAACTGTACGGCAACACATGTAAACTGATAAAATTTAATGTGAACCTAACACTTAAGTAGAGATGTATATGAACTGTATAACACCCTGCTTTATAAAAAAAAAATATAACTGTATACTTACTTTCTAAAGTTTTGCAAGTACGTAAACATGACAGTATCATATCTAAAGTGTATAACTTAAGTTTACTTGTACTATTTATTGCCTGTGCGCATGGGTCGTGGCTGAAAAAGGTTCTCTGTATCAATCCACCTACCCAGTTACCAACCAGTAATTAACTCCGGTCCTTTCCTTGCCACCAACCTATTCAGACAACACCCTTGTTATAATCTAAGAAGTCTTTCTCAAGTCCACTTCTTCAATATTCCAAAACCAGACCTGAAATTTTTCCTCCAAATCTTAAAGACCTCACTTCTTACCCCTCATTCTGTGCTCAGCTTACATATGTCAATAAAAGTCAGACAAACTGCAAATGCTTTCCCACTGGACACATCACCTGATCCCCCACTCTCTTCTCCCTCTTTTATTATTTCTATACACTAATCTGTTAACATATTTTACCACAATAATGTACACAGCGAACCTCTGTGCACCCTCTCATTCCTCTCACTATCTGTTACATTTTGTCCTCCCTTCACTATATAATACCTGCTTCATCTTCCCTCCTAAACTCTCATTATCCCTTCCTATTACACATATATTTTGTAATATGGCATTATTACTGCTATTTACTCATCTTCACACAATATTTTGCTTGACTTTATAATACTTATTGTTAATTTATTTCTCTACTGTTATTTATGTTTGTCCAGGCTGTGACTGAAATAGATCCCTTTGGATAAGTTCAATATCCCAGTCACCAAGCTGAATGAATGACTGAATGAGTGAATGAATAAATAAATACATGGGATCAGTGTAGAAGACTCATGAATGTCTGACAGTCATTTATTCATGTCATCCACAAAAAAAAAAAAAAAATCTGATCATATGGATTTGACAGTTTATTTCTGTACCTATCCATATGCTGTGTTTATCGGTAGGGAAAGTATTAGAAGATGGCTTGTCAGAGTCTACAGAAATTACTGTTGGGTCTGAAGAATACTTGTTAAAGGAATTTTATGGGAGTCTGAAAACTTGGATAATCTATCAGGTTTTTCAGATATTGGAGGTTGGGTTTCTGGGTTTAAAGAAGTTGTAACAAAGGTATCCTAAGAAAGGTGGAATTGCAGAATTCGTAATGCCTATTTTGCACATCAGACAATCTGTTTAACCTCTCACTGAAAATGCTGCATCATTTTCAAGATGGTTTCCAAAAGAAAGATCCTTTAAAAGAGAGTCTGGAGACATTAGTATCCTTATCCTCAGACTTGAAACAAACAGGAGAATCCTTGCCTTGTAAAGCTAACAGGAAAGGTCACAATACTCTTTCTGCTAATTTGAAGGAACCAAAGGAGCAGAAGACAAGGCATGTTTAGTCTTCCAATTCTTTTTATTGGGAGAATCAGCATGGAAATAACTGGGAGGTTCCAACCACTGATGTACCTCAATAAGGGTACCAAGAACTTCCTTATCAACTATACTTTGAGCTATACTCTCGGATCGCTCAGAAACAATAACCTGTAATTCCCCCTTTGCTGCCAAACCAGACACCTGATTGCTTGAGCAGAACATGCCGAGATGGTGTATTTTACCAGCCTCCAAAGAGATTGTGACAACAAGAGCAGCGGGTCAGGTAGTCAGAGAGCTAATCAAGCACCAGCTGAGACATCAATGTCTGAATAGACTACAGAAGCTTTGGGCTTTGATTTTTTAAACTTCCTTCTCTGCTGTGGAGAGCATTCAACTGGGAAGACTCTGAAGGCATTCTACCCCACATGAGCTCTTTAAATCTTTGGTTTTCAAGGTAAACTAAGAGAAGATAAGTGATCCATGAGGTTTTAGGAAAAAAAAGATTGATGAATGGAGCACTGCTTGAAGTAGTGGCTGGGTTCCATGCAGAATAAACATTCAGTATTACTCTCTAAATTATCATCCTCCCACAGTCACATTTACCTCTTCTAGAGGATGTTAAAAAAAAAAATGAAAGTAAAAGGAAGGTTCAACGGAGATATTTATCTGTCCACACACAATGGAAAACAGTACAGTCTATATGCCCGATGTACCAAAGTGAAAGCAAAGTCTCACTGTTCGCACTGGTGACAAGAAAGTTTTTTGAGGATTTTTGTACCCATACATCCCACTTTACATTCTCATTCCTGGGACATACATTGGACATAAGGAACATGAGGAAGGTTTCCAAGACTTGGTATACTGAAGAGACGTACAACTTCCTTGGCAGGATCCTTCCCAGATGTAATTAATACTGCAACAGAGATCAAGGATAGACATCTAACCTGCTGTTTAACAGCCACTGTCATATAATGCATGCAAACAATGTGATGCTGAACAAACAACTACTCTTCAATATTCTATGTCAAGTCAGGATTCTGATCTAACTGCTAAATGTAATGTGTTTTTTCTAGGCCACATACCACTTACAGACATTCTTCCAACAACATAAAACCACATTTATTCAGACAAGGTAGTCTGAACAACTATCTTCTAAATTTAAATATTTTACAATGCAGACAATTTCATTGTTTTGAAGTACTTGCACAGAAGACTTGCCAGCTTGGTACTTTTAATATATAATCTTCACTACTGGAGTTATTCATTCTTGGATTACCATTTTATCCAATTTAAAGTCACCGAGAAGAAGAGACACTAACCTAGAAAGTCAAACTTATGAAGTAAAAAAGAAGTTATATACTTACCATAATGTTCCATCAGTGTTGTCGATTTTCATTTTTCAAATGACTGGTTTGGATCCAATCCTCAGATCTAACTCGGCCGTTCCTAAAGCTTGTGGTAACCAAAAAGCTCTCGAGCTCCTCCCTTACCAAAAATGCACCAACCCTAAGCTACCTCACATCTTGTTTGCTGATTGCCAGAAAATAAATGTTTAACATGACTAAACATAGGAGACATAAAAATTTCATGTACTCAATATAGAAGAAAACTATATCTGGAACTCGGTATAAAGGATAATGACTTTCCTCTAACAGCTCATTTGTCCAGAAGTTTATGAACAGGAAAGGATAGGGTTTGCTGGGTGGGAAGTTGAGGAAGAATGAAAATGGAAAACACAGATGGAACATTATGCTAAGTACATAACTGCTTTATCTGATGTCAATTTTCATTCTATCCTCAGCTGATGGGACAGAGTCCCCCAGCTACCTATAATCCCAGGTGGACTCGAAGGAAGGATATTCCTGGGCACAGTTGAACTAAATGAAGCTCTAAAGCTGGAGACCAGATCAAATTTGTAATGAGTAATAAAAGTATGGGGAGTAGCCCAAGTTGCTGCTGCATCCATGGACACTCTGGATAGGAAAACTGAAGTAGCTGCCATGGACCTAGGGTCCTTAAACTGAGGTCTCAAAAGGAAGGTGCTTCTCATGAAAGTTCTGCACAACTTAAGAGAGGCTACTGATGAACCTTCAAATCCAGTGTGAAAGTTTGATATCACTGCTAACTGAACTTTAATGGTTGAAGAACTAGTCCCTTCTTTAAAAAGTAGGGCTAAAACCTCAAGTATGTTATATAGCAAAGATGAAAAAGGTTCAGCATGATTTTCTTGCGCCAGTAAACAAATCTTTTCCATTAGTTTTTGGGTTGAAAGCTTATGGGAAGATAAAAGTATACGTCAGACAGGGGAAGAGAGCATTGGTTGTCTGGCTATTAAGAGAAATGCAGAAACTAGGCCGTCAGCCTGAGGTTTGATATGTTGGGATGGATCATGCCTGTCGGATAAGACAGGAGGTCTGGAGTCAGATCCAGAATCCAAGGTTGGTGAAGTGAGACCAAAAGAAGAGAAAACAAATCTGTTGAAGCCAATAAGGTTCAATGAGGACAACTTAGCTGTTCAACATGGCAGCTTTCTGCAGAAATTACAGAATTAATGGGATTGGTGGGTAGGCATAAAGTAGACTAGGTGGCCAATCATGAAGTATAGCATCCCTCAGTGATTCCCTCTGTGGGGGAATAAGGGCAAAGTAGCTGCCACATTTGTTGTTTATGGGAGAGGCAAAAAGACTGCAACAAGGCTTGCCCCATAAACGAAAAAACATTTCAGCCACACTCTTGAGAGACTACTCATGAGGTAGAAGAGTGGACCTGCTCATTTTGTCTGCTATCACACTGGACTATCCCAGAATATGCTTTGTTATGAGAAAGCGGTTGGATGAGATCACACATAGCCACACTCGGAGCACTTCTCGACATAAGGGGTAAGATCTGGTCTTACCTGGTTTGCTGATTCACCAAACTATTGATATATTGTCCATCTGAATTGCAATCATCCCCGAGGGGAAAGCATCCTGGAAGGCCTGCAATGCTAAACGTACTGCTCTCATCTTTATGACACAAATATGCAAGTTGACCTCTTTTGGGGGACCAAGTGCCTTGGAATGTTTTCCCCAGAAAATACCCCATCCCCACCACAACTGGGAAGCATCCGTGGTCACTATGGCCTTGGACTGAGGGTGAATGAATGGGCAGCCTTGTAGGACCTGATATGATTGAATCCACCACCTGAGATCTCTCTTGCATATCTGAGTGATCCATATTTGGGTTGACATGAAATGGTAAAGAATCAACCACTGAGTTGCTAACACCCACTGGAGAATCCTCATATAAATTCGGGCTAAAAGTACTAGTGTTACTGCCGCTAACATTGATCCTAGAGCTTGAAGTACCAAGCAGGCTGAAATCTTGGTACTGCAGATTATTTTTCTGACTTGTGATCTTATAGCTTGTACTCTTGAGGGAGGCAGTGAAGCCATCATTGGCTTTTTGCGTTGAAAATTGCTCCTATGAATTCCAAATTTTGAGTTGGTTCCAGTTGAGACTTGTCATAGTTTATGGCTATTCTCAGATGAGAACAAGTCTGGAGAACCTGATTTCTTGCCCTTATCAACTGATGCCTGGTAGGGACAGTAATGAGCCAGTCGGCTAGATATGGAAACATCCGGAATCCCTGCAGTCTCAAGGGAGCTGCTACTACTGCCACACATTTGGTGAA